>NW_011967183.1:491776-526338 GCF_000949405.1 Vollenhovia emeryi | reverse complement strand
GGAAAGATTGTCGCTGAATTGTATTTCAAAACTACGTCGACATTGTCGAGCACAGTTTCACCGTCGAGGGGAAAAATATAAACAGTTGCACACATCCCGAGCGTTTCGGTACATCGTTGTCGGAATCAAACGTGGAAAAGGAAACGGCAAAAGTAACACGGCGAGTCTCACAATCAGTACACACAGAAACGAGGAAAGATGTCGAGAACGGCTGAAATGATAGGAGTTAAAATGTTCATTTGTACGTACAATAAGATGTATCGTCCTTGTTAATTATATCTTCGTAAATATTGCACACGTATTGTAATGAAGTCCATTTCTAAGTACCCGATTATAATCAAGAAATAGTTTTAGTTGAAATATTTACAATTTTTTAATATCTGCAACATTAAATACGCTTAAAGTGCCGGGAAATATTCTCGCATGTATCGCATAGTTTTATTATAGAGTCACGTTTAACAAGAATATTTCCGAATAGCACAAATTATCACATAAAAAGTGTGCATGTATCTTGTGACATAATGGCATTGTTATATTATTAATTAAAAATACAATTTAATCGTGTTTATTTAATACGTAAATCAGATGGTTCTGCAAAAAGTAAACGTGTTTTAGACCATTCATTTGCTGGAAGAAATATAAATTTTTTCAAAGCGATAATAGGCACGCCCAATGTCCGTATAGTGGATGTTGCAATCATAAAACCAGTTCAGTTAACGGTAATTATAAGTGCGTTTAATAAATACTTGCTTGGTTGATTTTTAATTTTACTTTACTAATATGACATAGAAAGTATTAGTTTCACCGTCCAAGGAAAGGACACCTGATATGATTTTCATTACTGGTGAATCCACTGTCGCTGAGAGTTATTTTGCAAATGATGCAATTGAAGATGTTATTGTCGGTCGCAAAGCACTGCCTACACAATTAGTAAACCTGATGACAGACATAGAAGACAAACTGGAGAAGATTACGCATTATAGGTAAACGTTTTGGTTTTTATTCGCGGTACCGCTTTCAAATATGCAACTCTTACGTTGATTTATTTGCAGACCTAGATGTGGAATACGCAACAAGATGTTATTCGTTAATATGTCTGGCATATATTGCGATAAAAGAGAATACATTTCAGATCTTTTAAATATGCTGGTGGGTGCGGTACATTACATACGTAAAACTGAAAATGAACACTTTTCGCTGTCTGATGATGCACTCTCTGCCGATAGTGATCTTTCAGAGCAGGTAAAATGTTGTCTATGTTCGAATTGATATTTTATAATAAATTTATAACATAGTACAGACTACGAAATTTCTTTGTATAGGAAGATGAGGAGGACAATTTTGAGGCATACTCTTCTGACTCCTCGGAGAAATTATTTGCAAAGGTAAGACACTCTCTGCACAAGAAATAATGGTTTTTTTTGTACATATGTATAATTAAATATACATTTACAATTCAATTACTCCTAGTATTTCCAATAACTTCTGGTATTTCCAGAATGTAAGCGAGAATGCAGACTACGACTATGAGGGACTAGTTCCTAATATAATTCCTGTGGATAAAGTAGCTGAAATATTCCAAACAATAGCATTTGAAGATAAAAAAATTAGTAGTTCTGAATTGGTAAAGATAAGCGATGCATGTGGCAGAATATTGTGTACAGATGTACATTCGAATTGTAACGTGCCACCATTTAGAACATCCAAGAAGCATGGATATGCAGTGTTGGCGAAGGATGGAATAGGAAAAAGAAGAGTGCAGGAAGAGGGAAATAGAGTAAGTTGGAATCAGACGCATAGAGGAAAGTCTTCTATTATGTGGTAGACTCTTAATATGAGATAGCGGAGTTATTGCTAAATTAATAAGCATTATCTGCTGGTTCCATCATATATTTATTGCCCTTGGAGTAAAATTTGTTTAGTGGGAAGTTAGATTGTGCAATCGTTGCAAAAAATAAGATTTACGATCGAATTTGATTGTTGAAAACCTGGTATCTCGTGTTAGAAGCCTACCTCATAACAGGGGACTTTCCTCTACGTATTATAATGTGCAACAAGTTACAATTATTAGAACTAGAATGAAACTTTTCCAGTTTCCCCCGATTCCGCTTCAACCTGGAACATGCTTATGGGTAAACAGTGGAGCGCCTATTCCCGAAGGTACGTAATTAAACCATAAGTACATTACGCTAATCCGCAATAAAGAATTAACAACCGTTTCTATTCGATTGCAGGAGCAACAGCGGTTGTACATGTAGAGGATACAAAGCCATTAGAAAAATTTCCAAACGACGACAGCAAGTATATTGAGATAATGATTCAACCGCAACATGGACAAAACATTAAGTACAAACTCTACATTTTTCTATAAGCTGAAAAGTGTATTTGTTATTTCTAAAAATACAACTAATCAATTTATCTATATATCTATTTTGAAGAACTGTTGGTTACGACATAACGAAAGGTAAAAGTATTATTCAAAAGTTCACACGTATTGGATCACTAGAAATAGGACTCTTGGCAGTTGCCGGCTACAAAGAAGTTATAGTCATTAAACAGGTGTCAATAGGTGTGTTATCCATCGGCAATAACTTGCAAGAACCTGGAGCATCTTCGAAACCAGGATTTGTTTACGATATTAATAGAATAACTTTAATCTCTCTACTGAAAGAAAATGGCTTCTCTCCTTTGGATCTCGGAATCGTGAACATTAAGTGAGAGCTTTTAAAATTTATTAGAACTTCAAATATCCAAGCTATTATATTATTATATTTTTCATTTACAAATAATTATTTGTTTTAGTACTTATAATTAATTAAATATTCAATATATAGTTAATCTTTAATTTAATCTTTTTCCAGCTTAATGTCCATGCGGGAGAAAATCGCGAAAGCGTTAAAACAAGCAGATGTACTTGTGATAACATGCTTTGTTAACAACAAAGATTATTTGAAAACCATCTTAACAGTATACTTTAGAGCTACAATATATATTGGTTTCTTTTGTTTCTCGCACTAATTACCAGTATATACAAAAGAAAACATGTCTGTATAACTGTACTTGTTCTTTTAGATAATATAAATATAAAACCAGGAAGGTCAACGACATTTGCAAGTTGCAAATTTAATGGCGAGAAGAAGTATTTCTTGTGCTTATCGGGAAATCTGACATCCGCTTTAGTTGCCGCACATTATTTCGTTTTGCCCTTTATACAAATGTTGCATCTCATTGAAATGCCGTATCCTGCTATAATATCAGTTAAGGTAAGATTGGTTTCATATATCACGAAATGGTATACAGGGTGTACTAAAACCACCGTATATCCTTTTAATCATGACTTCTTTAGGAAGTTGCAAGACAAAAATTCCAATACAAAAATGTCGAGGCTATAATAGTTTTTAAATAGTAAGCAATTATATTTCACAAATGATAGGCCCGAGATTTCGCGCGCTCAGATACGGCGACATGCCAAGTGATGAAAGTGGTCCTATGAATGTCGCCCTTTTTAGCATAGTAACAACCTTCATGGTAACTGATATTGATCGACCACTTTGACAGCTGCAACACTTTGAAGTTACAAAATGTTGCAAATTTTTACTTGAATTAAATGAAAAGGTGCGACATTCCTAGGAACACTTTCATCACTCGTTATGTCGCCGTGCCTGAGCGCGCAAAGTCTCAGGTCTGTCATTTGTGAAATATAATCGCTTATTATTTACAAAAAAGTTTACAGCCTTGACATTTTTGTATTAGACTTTTCCTCATATCCTGTATACATATTATTGTTACGTTATTGCAAAATTATAGGTAAAAGATGCATTTGTTTTACATCATCGTCCTGCAGTAGTGTTGGCACGTTTACAATGGTTGAAGACAGAAAAGTTTGCAAGGGTTTCCAGCATTTGTAAACTCCACAAGGATAGATTGTGTAATATAATAGGTTCAAACGCATTTTTGCTATTACCATTTAAGGAAAAGGAAGTAAACATATTACATGAAACCAACAAAATATTACCAGCAATGCTTATCGATCATTATAAAGATTCCAGCAATCATGATGCTCTAAAGGAATCTTAATGAAGTACCACTTATGTCTCTCAGGGATATTAATAAAACGTTATTAATACGTTATTTGATGCCGTCACGTTTGCTAACGTTAGAATATAGTACAAATTTTAGAATATGGTATAAATTCTAAGACGCATCGATTTGAAGTAGAGAAACTAATAACACTTCACTAACTTATTTCCCCATACAGCACACAAATGTTGAATCAACATCTCAGAAACGTTTCATTACAACATTGCAAATATTGCATCAATGTTACGAAATGTAGATTCAACGTTGAAAAGATATTGCAGAAACGTCTAATGTCCGCTGAATTGTAATGTTTTGTAAACGTTACAATTCAACATTCAGAAACATTGTTAAATTATATTGAGTTAACATTGGTCGCATTTAGCAGAACATTTTTTTACAACTGTTGAATGTGCTGAAATTGGATTAATTGTTTCTCTAGGACAATAATCCAATCTTAGCTCAGAAAATTTCTGACCGTTGCAAAAAATATATATACATATACATTTCATAATAATACATTTTTTAAGTATTTGAGTATGAAAAAATAATAATTTGTTCAAGATTGCTTTAACGTGGCAGCAACATCAAGAATCAAAGTAAATTTATAACATTGACCTAGATTTATCTTAGAAAAGACATTTATACTTCGACATTCAACATTGCAACGTTTCAGGAACATTATTTTAACTTTCTGTGCTGTATGGGTTTGTTTCTAAATTGGAAATCTCACCATGTTAAATGATTATACGTTTCATAAATCATAAACAGTGAGAAATGATTCGTCGAAACGACGTCGAATCGACATTATTTTGACATCGATTGATGAGTCATTTCTCGTTGGGCATCGCCAATTTCATTTTAAAAATTCACTGTTAAATATAGAGCTTAAATTTCAGATAACTTTAGAAGTATTCTGTAATCATTGATGATGTTTAAAAGAAAAAACTGTTTTGAAACTTTAAAAATTGTAAATCTGATTGGCATATACTTTCTTGGCTAAATCTAAGAACACACGCCAATCACGATTTTTACAACAGTAGCAAAACTACTCTCTGCTGAAAATTTGTTTCCATTAATTTTGATTTTTATCGCTTTTAATAATTTTAATTTAAAAATGTAAATTGTAATAATACTTTTTGTTTGCATATTCTTTTAAACGTTTCTATAAATTTAAAATGTATGTAATAATCGCATTTTTACACATGTATAGAATATGTTCGACAAATAATTAAGTTTATTTAAACTAATATAACGAAAATGTTATATAATGTGTGCGTATTATTATTTTCACAAATAAATGTTTTATTGTAAATATATAAAATAAAATGTTATTATCTAATAAAGTAATAAACGTTTCGCTTTACTTTAAATTAAATAATTACATTTTAATTGAAATAAAACATTTAAATAAAAACATTTTATTTTATTTTCAATCATTAAAATTAAGTTTGTTTTAATATTATATCATTATCATGTTTGCAGCATGTATTCTTTTTAAATTTTTACTACAAAATGAGTATGTACGCTAACGTTATATTAGACATATATATTAGAAAGTTATATGCTTTAGCAGCCAGACAGAAAGACACTGACTGTTGACTATTGACACTTTCTCGAGTTTAATTTCATCAGACGTGTCTTTAAAAATTGAATTAAAGACTACCGAAATGCTCTTAATGAGAGACTTGCGGCACAGTCAAAAGAAACAAAAGATACATAGGTTGCAGCATCAGCGCTCCTATGACAGATAAACATCATGTTGAGAGAAGTTTCTAGTCCAAGGATCTCTAGTCCAAGGTATACTCATCATGAAAATATTCCGATTGGATTTCGATCGAATTCCGTTTCGCCTAGAATATACAATAGACATGTAGGAAATAATTGAACAATTCTAAATATTTCTGTGATAGGTGCCCAGGACTACTTTCGCGACGAGGGTCAAAATGATCCGGGCCAAAGTGGTCCGTGGACCAAATAGATTGGCCAAATTGAATTCTCCGCTCTGATTGGACTCTCTCACAATATCATATCGTTATAAAGGTGCTTGAAAATTCCTTTACCCTTATACATATGAATATATTTGTACACAGTTAACAACTGATACAACTGATGTGGCACTAGAGAAGAAACCAGTCAAAACAAACTCTATTTAACTAATCACAATGCACGTATCATTTTGACCTTTGTTGCGAAAACGGGTACGCAAATTTTATTCTCCAGTGGTGAAGAGGATGGGACTGAACACCGGGCGGTGTTTGAAACAAAGCCGACGTTGTTGAATATAATATCAATATTAAATAAAGAGGAAAAAGCAGTGCTTTAACGTAAAACATTTCCACGCACTATTTTAAACGAAAATTAGCCGACAAACGTGGGCAGTTGGGACCACACGTACGTGCGAAACACACACCAGCGAAAGTAGAAACGTGAGGGAGTCGAACGATCGCTAAAATGACAACGAAGCTCGAAATTATAATTTGTACGTATTTTTTATACTATGTATATTTGTTATATACAAATACATACACAAAAAACGTATAATATTTAAACTTATATTTTTCAAAATTTAATAATTCTGTCATGCAGTATATTCACCAAACGAAATGGCTGATTTGATAGACGCATCTGAAGGTATTATCAACGAGTTAACATCTGTACCTAATGTAAACGTGACCATCGTGACAATTATAAACCCAGTTATGTTAAGGGTAATAATAGATATCTTCAATATATTCCATGGTTGTGAATAGTTTTAATTTTTATTTATTTTGCTTGATACAGGATAAATTATGTGAAATATTCGACGAAAGTGAGGCTATCGTTATTCTTGTCATTGGACGCAATGGTTATTACCTCCATAGAAGATGTTTAGATGCGTTTTTAGAGTTTTTGGTTCCACCTGTTACAGGCGCAGTAAGAGTGGCAGACGGGTGCGACATACCTTTGTTTAGTAGGTAAAGTTTTTGTTTTCTGTTAACATCTAAATTCAAAAAAGAAATAACAACTTTTACAATTAATATATTTTCAGGAGTGTATGTGGACTACGGTATAACAAGTTAATTGTTAATTTGTTTGATATATGTGTACGTTCAAGTGAAGACTATAGATTACTTGTACGTATACTATTGGACTTGGAGACCATGTTCGTTTCGAACATACCTTCTGCGCCAGATTGCTATTCAGGCAGAATAACGGTGATACATTTCTTTATTTGCTAGAGAGATTTTCGGGGGTGCAGTCACTCTACATCCATTTGATGGTCTAGGCTGCGTTTGGAAACATCACCTGAGTGCCCTAGTGTATTATTTTTTACCTTTGTTTTTCACTGAATGGTGAACAAGGATAAAATGATAAACTGGCTCTCTCGAGTAACGTTTCCGAACGCAGCTTTACTAAACCATCGCGTGAGATATCGTCGTCCCTGAGGCCGCGCTGTTAGCGTATTATGCTTACATTTTGTCGAGTAAAATAAAATAGGCAAACGAGAAGAGCATGGGGTGCAAGTCCGGCTAGCTCGATAGAAATAAGAGCAGTCGCCCGGCAACGTTCCGGGTTCAAATCATACTCCTAGCCCATCATTTTTCTCGTCAACAAGTAATTAAACGGCGTGTCTCAGTATTTCCTATCTCCCGGTGGAGTGTCTGTATCCCTATTTATTATTATGCATAATATGCGTATAGTAGTACATATAATTCATAGAAAAAAATAAAATAAAGTTTTCTACGTGACAGTGACAGAGCTGCGGTATTTTAAGGCAGTGATTATAACATACCACTAGATATAGTTTCAGATACCAATTTTATACTGGTAACTGATAATAATAGCTTGAGAAGAGCTATGAAACAAAACTTTTTAATTGCCTCTTTTTAAATCTGGGACATGTATGTAGGTGAAAATTAGAGTTCTTGACCGCAATTAATTAAAAAAAAATTAGACATACACACATTTTTATTTTAGTTAAACATTTAAGTGTTAAGCCAGATAGCCAGTGTGAGCACAAGTTGCTTTCACATTGCCAAGAAAAACGTTAGCATCTTGCTATACATTTGCATTTGATGTCGGAAATGAGACATTTGTATGATCCAAACATTAAGTGCTTGGTCAGATGTAATAGATATAACATATATGTTTATATCCGTTAGAAAATTGAAAACAATATATGCTAACTCTGTTAACAGTATGCCTATTCGATGTGCTATCTTTGCTGTGCATTTAACTACGACAATATGTTAATATTTGCTAGCTGTACTTAAATCGCCCAAACATTGAATTGATATTCCTAGCAAAGAGCATCAGCTGCTGGCATTTTATTTCCATACGTTGCTTGAGCATTCTGGCTATCTAGAATGTTAGAATAAGAAAGTTAAATGTTAGAACATTTTAATTAGACATAGATACGCACACGTAATTTTTTAAGATCTTAATACACACATAGGTATATATGTATATACCATTAAATTATTGGGTCTGTGCATAAGTCCGTACCGATTTTGTGTTTGAAATGTATGAATTAAAACACTTGATATGAAATGTTTGAATTATATGATATTATTTCTATGTATAATTATATGTGGTATGTAATATGCATAAATAATATATTACATACCACAATCTTGCATTGTAATTATATAATGTAATATCCATGTTTCATCAATCTAAAGTACTTTGGAATCTTTCTTCTTTGTAGTAGAGGAAAGTCCCCTATCATGAGACAGGCTCTTGATATGAGATAACGGAGTTTCTGCTCAATTAATAGTTGTCATTAATTGTTGGTTCCACCACGAATTTGTTGCTCTTGGAGTGAAAACTGTTTAGTGGAAAATTGATTGTTAGATCGTGTAATCGTAGTAAAAAAGATTTGCGATTGAATTTGGACGTTGAAAACCTTCTATCTCATAATCGAGGACTTTCCTAATACTTGTTTTTTTTCCATTAAATCTGTTTGAATATTATATTATTATCATATCTACAATGAATTCTTTTTAAATTTTTACAAAATAAGTATGTGCATTAACGTTATATGTATACGTTAAAAGGTTGGAGAAATGCTTTGGATACTAGACAAGAAGACGCTGATCATTGATTGTTTACACTTTTATTTCTCAGGTTAAAGTTTATCAGACTCGTCTTTGAAAATTAAATTAAAAAGTACCGAAATCCTCTCACCGAGGGGCATGCGGCGTAGTCAAAATAAATAAAAGATACATGTGTTACACGATTCCCCTACGACAGGTAGATATCGCGTCCAGGCACATTTTTCAGTCAATAGAGAAGCGAACGAGGGTGAACATCGAGCGATGAGAGCGACGAAAGAGCTCGAGGACGAGCTGCAGGACGACCAGAGAGACCGGATCGAATAAACCTCGTGTAACTAGACCGAAAAAACCAAGCAACATAATCCGGTGTAGTACGGTAATTCTCGTGGTTTAAAGCTCAGTTTTTGATCAGACTGAGGCAGCACTGAGCCGTTGGTCAGAAGTCGGGACTGCAGTAATACGAGAAAAACGAGGAAAGGAGGAAGAATGAAAAAGATATAGGAGAAAATAAAATACCGTATTTAATATTAGGTTTTTGCTCTTAATCTCTTCGCCATTCAGTTTGCATATTTAGCAAGTTGTATGTTTTTAAATCATCTGCTAACAAGACGTAATGTATAAAAGAAATTTTCTTGGTAATACATGGATATCTATCTCTTTTTAAGCGTGAACATTTCGTTTTTGATAAAACATACACTTATTATTAATTTTTCTTTGAGTTGATAAAGTTACAAATTACGCGTTGCAAGATCGTTAGAAGGAGAATTCGTTTGGACCATGATCCGCAGCATGTTATACGTATATGCAAAACAAAACAGTTGTTGTCCAATAACAATCAGAATTAAAAGAAGCTAAAAATATAAACAATTCATCATCGTGATATTTTTCAGGGAACCGTTCGACGACTAGGTCGAATACAATCTGATAATTGCGGCGAAACACACATAGTGATAATTGTTAACACGCCACAAACGGGCTATTGAGAGGCTAAAATGGTCATCAAAGTGGAAATTATAGTCGGTGTGTAATTATACTGCAAAGTATATTTTTCATGTGTATTATACCATGCTTGAAGAAACGGCAAGAATATTTAAATGAAATCTTTTTAATAACAGATTGTAATAAAGAATATTTTAGTTATAATTTACATATATGCGATAGTTTCTTTGCGCTAATGCTTCTATACACCACACAGATAAAAACAATTAATTTTCATGCGTTTTCAAATTTTGTCACGTTTAGCAATTTCTTTCTGTACGTCAAACCGTATTGTGATAAATAATGTGTGCGATACTTGATGCTTTTGTAATAATTTTCAAAATTCTAATTGTGTTATGATAATTTAGTACATGATCAGAACGGATCTAAGATAGATGTAGATGGTAACATTGAGGATATGTTGAAAACTGTAACTGATGTACAAATATGTGGCTTGACAAACGCAAATCCAATTGAAACTGATATAACGGTAACTACACAGATATATTAATAGTTTGTAATATTTTTGATCATCAAATTAATTTTGCTTACACGACATAGGAGCGGCTACTTTTGTCGTGCGATGAGAATAACAGTGATCTTATTCTCATTATCGGTGACATTGGATTTTCTGAGAAACGTCGTGTAATTGAAGCAGTCACAAATGTTATCCATAGCAACACTCTTTCTGAACACGTAGCAATACTGATATCAAATATAGAAATGAAGCTGTACAATCTTGTGTCTAACAAGTAAATTTTTATTTCCATTTATCTACATGGTCGGCCCAGTAAGTACTCGGGACTGATTTTTTCTAGTCAAGGGAAAAGGGTGAGGGTCTATGGTCTATGGACAGAGACATTAGTGGGGAATGTCCGGTATACGATGCGACCCGGTTCAATTGCCTCTGAGCCTTTGTAGAATGTAGATCACGCCCGGAGTGAGCAGTTGTTTTGTGGTGCCATCAGGAATCAAGATACGGCGCGCGATTGAACAACGGTATGCGATCAAGTTTGGGGTGAAACTGAAACACCAAGACGTCGATCAGAGTCCAAAAGGCAAGTAGGATTATCTTCAGGTATAGAAGGGGCATTGGATGAGCCACAAGTACAATAAGATCATCCCTTGGTGTAGAACGGGCACCACTAATGCCCCTGCTCATAGAGACCACCCCCTACCCTTTTCCCTTGACTAGAAAAAATCAGTCTCAATACTTTCTAGACACGTGGCCTGACATGGTCGGTGCATTGAAGTCGTGTATATATTGAAGTTTTTAGAATTACAGCTGTACAATTGTCATTTCTTCTTAGATTTGTATACGGAATACGAAATCAGACTCTAATCATCGATTTATCTGGCCTACACAAAGATCCAAAAGATTACTTCGAAGCAATTGCGGATATAATACCGGAGGTGATATCTTTGATACATATGGTTAAAGACCAGAACTTGTCGCTATACGTTGCGCCTATTTCAAATAATTCTACGATGCAGGTATATGTGCAGAACAATATACTCTCTCTGATTGTTTAAAAAAAATGTACATAACAAATTTGATCTTGTGCATTGAAATTTTAATACAGAACGAGGCCAATATTAATCTCAAGCGCCAGAAAACGTCCACTTCTCCTGTACCTCCTGTAAGCCAGTTAAGATACTTTCCACATTAGCAACAATGTAAAAATTTTACAGTACTGTATATGCTACTAAAACTCTTTTTCCCACAGAACAACGTGCACGATAACAAACGCCATAAGGAATCATTTCCTATGATTTCTTTATCAGATGCACTGTCCAAGATGCATAAAATAATAAGTGAGAGTCAAGAGAAAACAGCTGTGGAAGCGGTGCAAGTAAGTGATGCTTGTGGCAGAATATTGTGTGAAAACGTAGAAGCCAAGTATGACTTGCCATCATATGAAACTGCCGCTGAACAAGGATATGCAGTACTGGCGAGTGATGGAAAAGGCTTAAGGAAGGTGGTGGACGTAGACGATACAGTAAGTTGTATCAGATTCGTGTAATGCGTGGCAAGTTACGAAACAGCATTTTTTTAGCCTCCTTCGACGCCGCTCAAACCTGGGACTTGCATGCGGGTGAAAAGAGAAGCGTCTATTCCCGATGGTAAATAATTAAATCTTTGTGCTGACCCGTTGTCAGCAAAGAACTCATTGTCATTTCCATTGCAGGGGCAACAGCGATCGTACAAATAACAGACACGAAACTAGTACATAAGTTTAGACGCAGCAATAACACGTATATTGAGATAAAGATTGTACCAGAAAGCGGACACAATATCCAGTACGTAGCTCAATATCTTCAATAAACGCGACCGATTTTTATCTCATTAGTAATTAGTCTGCTTGTTTATCTATTCTGTGAAGTCCTGTTGGCTACGACTTAGCGAAAGGACAAATCGTCGCAAATTCACACGAGCGTATTAGCTCAATACAGATAGCACTTTTGTCAGCTGCCGGCCGCAAAGAAGTCCTGGTCGCTAAACAAATATCCATAGGTGTGTTGTCTATCGGAAGTAACATACAAGAGCTTGAAAATCCTTTGAAACCGGGATTTATGTACGACGCTAACCGAATAACTCTAATATCTCTGCTGAAAGAGAAGAATTTTCATTCTTTGGACTTCGGCATTGTGGATAATGAGTGAGACCCTTTAAAATTTACGTGCGTACATTATAATATTCTCCATTTAATTTACCAACTATATGATTATACACTTGAGGTTGACGCCTATACAGAATAAAATCGAGGAAGCCTTAGAGAAAGTAGATTTACTCGTGACAACGGGCTCGACTAACGACAGAGATTTATTGAAGATCGTTTTGGAGCAGTGTAAAGCCGATATACACTTCGGTATGTGTCTTTTTTCTTAATTAAACATATAATCAGAAGAGAAACATATTTGTTACTCAGAACGAAACGTATCTCTTCAGGCAATGTAAATATAAAACCGGGAAAGTCGACGATATTTGCAACGTGCAAGATCGATGGCGCGAAGAAGTATCTCTTGTGTCTGTCAGGAAATCCGACATCCGCTTTCATTTGCGCGCAAATATTCCTTTTGTCTCTGGTGAACAATTTGTGCGGCAACTTCCACACGGAATACTCCGTGATACCATCAGTTTCCGTAAGTCTGCTCTCGCGTGTCGCGAGATGAAATGTGTTGCGATACACTGTTATAATTTTGTAAACTTGCAGATGAAGCAGCAATACACCTTGCACAGTCGTGCTAGACTTGCATGGACGGTTTTGGAGTGGAGTCCAGCGAAAGAATGTGCATTAGCTTCCAGCAAGGGAAACACTATCTGCGACAAGCTGGTCAGTGCCGCAGGTGCTAATGCGCTTTTACTCCTTCCGGAAAAAGGAACCGCGACTGAGAACTTATCTGACGAGAAATCGTGCGTCCCAGCTTTTCTTGTCAAACTTCCCAAAAGATATGACGAGAAAGCGAAAAATTTTTGTAATGCTCACAAAGCACCTGAAAAGACACACAAGATTTAGGAAAAAGATTGGTTTTAATCTTACGCAGTTGGAAAATTTGTGTTTTCTTGTTTAAAAAAATGCCGATTACAATTTTTGTGTTAAATGTTCAACACGTTCATGTGTTAATTTAACATATTGCTCTTGTGTTAATTGACCTCAAATGTAAAATCATTAAAACAGCTGAAAGGAAATGTTAAAACAACACAATATGTACTGATTTTTTAATCTGACACAATACATATGTTCTATATATTATTAGTAACAAAATTTATCTGTTAAAATTTACAAAATAAAATAGTAATTTTATTCTACATAAGTGAGAGTGATTTCGTACCGTCATTTGACTTGTTACATCTGCAAAATGTAAAAATTACATTTTCTAAATTCATTTTGCCATTAAAAATATGTTAATTTTACACAAAATTATTTTCAGTTTTGCATTGATTTTGTGTTAAAATCTTTATTATTATTTAATATTTTATAATATTATAATAAATTAAATAATAGTATTAGTGTGATTATTTAACATGTCCATATTACGTTAAATTAACAAAGAAATTTGTGTGGACCGTTTGGGACATGTGTTAAATTGAACACAAATTTTTCAACTGTGCAATGTTCTTTTCAGCGTATACATATGCAGATAATATGATGAAGAACCCAGTGAGAACTTAAATTCGTTAAAACAATGTCGATTCAACATTATTTCGACATCGATCGGCGAGTCATTTCTCGCTGGGAGGGCCATATACATATTATACAATTTAAATTTGTATTTTTTAGTTTTTTTTCGACCATATAGCTATTAAATAGTATTTCGCTTGAACGCAACACAAATCATTCGATTCGCGCAATTACTTCTTTCAATCTGTCTTATCTCTTCGTTCCCTTCCCTGCTGGAAATAATTCTACAAAATTGTATTAAAAGAATAAAATATACAGTATGTATTGCCAGAATCTAAGAATTCTACGTAAGTTTAAAAAGTGTCATAAAAATCAACATGAAAATGCTAGAACTGGAGCGCGTTTGTTAATTTTTGTAATATTCTACAAGTAAGCGGATGTTTCTTAATTTCTGCGCCGCGTGGGATATCAGTCTTTAGAATTTTTGTAATTATCAAGCGAGTCCGCAGGTAAATGAAGAGTACAGACATTATCGGCACAACTTTGTCGATACGAGCAATTATCTTGTGCACTTTAGGGTGGCTTTAAATGAAGAGAGTGCAGGGCAGCGCAGCTACACTTTCGCCGTGATGTGGAAGCACAAAACAATATGGCCGCTCGCTGAGGACGGCTGTCAAAAATCTAGGAACGGGAGTCCTGATGTGCGGATAATTGTCGAGACACTTGGACTCTTTTTTTTTTTTCGTCCCGAGAGAGGATTATCGCCCCGCGTCGTGAGACAAAACGGAATAATGTTGACGGCGGCCGCGAGCATGTCAAACAATGGTGGCTCCTACAGCGTCGAGCGGCCACCCACTCCAGATGTGGATCTCTTCGATACGATGGAAATCCCATCCTTCATGAGTGGATTATTTCACTCCGATTATAAGAAGTAATTAGCCTAGAAACGCCCCTCGTTCGCGCCAGCTGTCGCTTCCACGCGCGGAGCGAGTCAGCTCTGAACGTGAAGCCTGTCATGAATATTGAATTATTCGTATCTTGTTATCTACATCCTATTGCTGTTCGATTGAATGCAGGTGAAACGCGACGTGGACGGACATTTTCATGAAAACTATGTGTTTCAGGCACGACGATCTTAAGGAGATGCTGGACAGCAACAAGGACGGGCTCAAATTGGAAGCCATGAAGCGTATAATTGGGGTAATTGCATGATTTCGATTCCGATCGGTGGCAGCAACTCGCAATAACTCGACCTTCCCTTTCCAGATGGTGGCCAAAGGGAAAGATGCGTCCGACATGTTTCCGGCTGTGGTGAAAAATGTGGTGTCTAAGAATATCGAGGTGAAAAAGCTGGTGTACGTTTATCTGGTTCGTTATGCGGAGGATCAGCAGGATCTGGCACTTCTGTCGATATCAACGTTTCAAAGGGCCCTGAAGGATCCCAATCAGCTGATAAGAGCCAGCGCTCTGAGGGTGTTGTCCAGCATACGGGTCTCCATGATAGTACCGATCGTGATGCTGGCCATCAAAGACTCGGCCAGCGATATGTCGCCGTACGTGCGGAAAACTGCTGCTCACGCCATCCCTAAATTGTACTCGCTGGACCACGAGCAGAAGGACGAATTGATAGGCGTGCTTGAAAAATTGCTGTCCGACAAAACTACCCTCGTGGTGGGCTCGGCAGTAATGGCCTTCGAAGAAGTGTGTCCAGAGAGGATCGATCTGATCCATAAGAATTACAGAAAGTTGTGCAACCTGTTGGTGGATGTGGAGGAATGGGGCCAAGTGGTTATTGTTAACACACTCACTAGATACGCTAGGACACAATTTGTCAATCCAAATACAGACGTAAGTACGCATCGTCGTGAGCGCGCCACGAGGAGGAGAGATAGATAAGGTTCTGACTAAATTTTTTTTTTTAATATTCACAGACTTTAGAAGAAGACGAAAATCGGCCATTCTACGACTCCGATTCCGACTCTTCCAACACAAAGAAACCAAAGTTTATGTTAGATCCCGACCATCGTTTACTGTTAAGGAATACGAAACCTTTGTTACAAAGTCGAAACGCATCTGTGGTGATGGCGGTTGCTCAGTTATATCATCACGCAGCGCCCAGAAGCGAAGTTATGACCGCTGCAAAGGCACTAATAAGATTGCTGAGAGGCCACAGAGAGGTGCAGAGTATTGTGCTTCACTGTATCGCTAGCATATCAATTACGAGAAAGGTAAGCGCTGAAACGCGGTACAAATTAATTTGCTAATTAACTCAACTTTGCGCATCATATAATTGATGCTGTTCTACGTTACAGGGAATGTTTGAGCCTTTCCTGAAATCGTTCTTCGTACGGACTTCCGATCCTACTCATATAAAGCTTCTGAAACTCGACATATTGACGAATTTGGTGACTGAAACCAGCATCAGCGTAATACTGAGAGAATTTCAAACGTATATCTCGAGTAGTGACAAGGAATTTGTTGGGGCCAGCATTCAGGCAATCGGCAGATGTGCGAGTAACATCAAGGAAGTGACCGACATGTGCCTCAACGGACTGGTATCATTGTTGAGCAATAGAGATGGTAAACTTCTGTTACAGCTGTATACTACATTGTGTTTTGTATTATACATTATGCTACGTTAAAAATTACTGAGACGGGAAACTTATAGTCAACCCAACTGGCTAAAAGTTTAGCCAGTTGGGTTGACTATAAGTTTCCCGTCTCAATCTTTAATCATTACTGGTGACAATAAGGAAACTCTCCTTTCGTCGGTTAAAAATTACGCTATTTTCTTTTTCGACCAGAGGCTATTGTGGCGGAAAGTGTTGTGGTGATAAAAAAGCTCCTGCAAACGCAACCGAATGAGCATAAAGACATCATCGCTCACATGGCTAAGTTAATGGATTTCATAACAGTTCCGCAAGCCAGAGCGTCCATCCTGTGGCTTCTAGGCGAATACTCCGACAGAGTTCCTAAGATAGCGCCGGACGTGCTGCGAAAGATGGCGAAAAGTTTCGTCAACGAGCAGGATATAGTGAAGCTGCAAACCTTGAATCTAGCTGTGAAATTATGTCTGAACAATCCCTCGCAGACAAAGCCATTTTGCCAATATGTCTTCCAACTTGCCAAATACGATCAGAACTACGACATCAGGGACCGCGCGCGTTTTCTACGGCATTTTATCTTCGAGGAAGACAGTGACGCGAAGATGCTTCCACAGTTCGCGAAGAGAGTTTTCCTCGCACCAAAACCGGCGCCAACTTTAACGTCCAAGTTTAAAGATTCGGAGTATCAATTGGGCACTCTGTCTCACTACCTGGACATGCCGTGCGTGGGATACCGGCCTTTACCGCCTTTTCCAGAAGTTACGCAGGATCCATCTGTACGAGACGTTGCGCCTTCTACCGCGCAAGAGCTTAAGGAAGAGCGGCACAACAGGAAAGAAAAGGACAAGAAAAAGAACAAGGGAAAGGAGAAATCGTTCTACAGTGACGAGGAAAGCACTCCTGCTGAAGGTATCATCCGATAACGTTTACACGTATACTGTGTACTTCAATTTTCTGTTTTTCATTTTAGAGTCGGACAATCAATCATCCGATTCTTCGTCCAGCGAATCCTCAGACGAAGATAGCGATTCTTCAGAGTATACGAGTGATTCAGATAAATCCGAAACGGGCAGTGGAAAGAAAAATGAAACAAAATCCGACGATTCTGAAAGCGAATCGAGCGGCGAGGAGTCAGATTCTGAAGATTCTGAAGAGGAAGAAGAAGAGGAAGAAAGCGAGACTCGAGAGAACGAAGAAGAAAAGCCGAAAGTTGTTAAGCAAGAAGTGAAAGAAAAGCCAAAATGCAACTTTGACCTGCTATTGGATTTGGATTATGGTTAGTCCGACAAGAAATGGATTTGGAAAAATTTGATATTAATGCAATCCTGTCTCTTTTTTTTTATATATACAGCTCCAATGACTCCTGTGATGACGCCTAGCTTGGGTGGTTTTCTTACTCCAATTAACTCAACAATCACAGATAACGTCCGAGAAGTATCGACGTCGTATATTCCGTTAAAAAGTACTACTTTGCTAAATAGTATCATAGGACACGGTTTAAAAATTGAATATAGATTTACAAGATCGCAGCATTTAGTTAGCTCGAATTTGGTTAGTATCGAATTAACGTTCTGTAATGAAAGCAACGATGTCATTAAGGAGGTCCAGATAGGAAACAAAGTGAGCAATGTTCCAAGTGTCATACTATTATTATTATGAAATAGTGTATTTCATGCGCACTTTCCTTTCAGAATTTGCAAAAGGGTATGTATATTCACGATTTTACGCAAATAACATCGCTCGACGTCAACGCCACGTTATCTTCGACGCTGGGCGTTAATTTTAACGACTCCACTCAACCGGCGAATTTTAATATCGACTTTACGATTAACGACGAGAAATATTCGTGTCCGGTCAGTATCAAACCGCCGATAGGAGAGATAATAAGATCTGTAACCTTGCCTGAAGAGATGTTTAACGCGGAGAGAGCTAAACTAAAGGGTATGAACGAGCACATAGCGAAAATACCGTATGCCGGGAAGAAAAACGCTCTTTCACAAAAAGTGTTGGAGACTGCAAACATCGCAAAAGTATCCGACGAAGATGAAGCGATGCGGTAAGACATGCATCTGTCGATAATCCAATTGCAATAAATTTAGAAACGTAGTTTTTGTCTTAATTAAGTCTAAAAGAAAACTAAGTACGTCATAAATGTTTGCAGATTCGCCGCTCATACTTTAGCGTCCAAATCATTGGTGCTGGTGACGATAAAATTCATCGACGCCGGACAATTGGAGGTTTGCGTGAACTGTGAAAAAATGGTTATAGGATCTATTTTGTTGAACGAATTTAAGAGTAATTTAAAGTAAAGCGGATATTTGCGGAATCAAATAGCAGATGCGTTTCATACATTTGTGAGGCAATGTGAATACTCCTTCCTTCGTTAAGCGATGGTAAATTTTTCAAATAATATATTCCATTTAATTTCCATACGTGTACATTCGTACATGCGCACGTATATAGAAATATACATGTGCTTGTACGTGTGTACGTATGTATGACATGCATTTCCCTAGATATACGTATATGTACAAGTATACATATACAAGTAAGTATAATGTACAATACATAAATATCCTGTTACGCCATTGTGATGGTTTTTATAATAAATTCTAACTGCTTTTTGTCATAATGCTGCCCTTTTTAAAGTACACCATATCAGTTGCTGAGACCCGCTGATATCGCAGTCCGCGACCTCCCAGAAACGCAGCCGGTACTCCTTACGACTCGTCAGGAACGCCTTCAGTACTACGCAGAAAACCCATGTGTATTATTGTAAACACGTTAAGACACGCTGGACACTCACTTCGTAACATTCCGCTGGAGACTGGCTTGGAGAAACCAATGTCTTCGTTTGGAAAGCGCGCGGTTACGTCGGACAGAATTCCCGTACCGAAACCCTGGTTCCTATATTCCGAGCGAATGTACGCAGTGTCGACTACAGGCATCACGTATCTCTCCTTCGTCGAGAATATTTCTGTGCCTAGGCGAATAATTAAGAATGCTCTATTCTTTTCCTGAAGTTTTGCTAACGTCACGTAATTACCTGTAGGTTTAACGGTATAAAATCCGATCGCTTTGCCTGCTTGCCACCTTAGCAATACGACATCGAGCACGTCCACCGGAGCGTACAACGACTCGAGCTTCTCCGGTCGTGGCGTGTCGATTTCTGGATAAACAATCTGGCTCAGTGCGTAAAAGAGCACCTTATCACGATCCGTTTGGACCGCCCGCCACTCGTCGTCGAGTCGATCACAATAACTGTCGTCAACGTCGATTATCTCATCGTTTAACTTTACGGCTACAAAGTGATCGCCGTCGGCGCAGTCCACGCGACGAACGTCGCCTTGAACGTTCAAGTTCCGTAAATCGAGTCTGATCGTTCTCGTTCGTACGCATCTCCCACATCTGCGAGTCAACCGCGTTAGTGCATTATATGTCTCGTGTAAAAACATTTTCTCGCATAGGAAAGTGCGAGGAACAATATGCAAGTGCGATAATGAATTTGTGTTTTACAGACGAAAATTTTGGTACATGCTCGATGAAAACATCATTACATAATCGACTAATTTTAACATTGACAACGCCGCAGTCTAATCAGAAAGCGAATTGAGTGACATGAATTCGTAGGAAACGAGTTTATTATCACCTCGAGCATATCATCTTGAGCAGCTGGAGCAAAGGCGCGGGTAACGTCGTGATAAGAGAAACATTCGGCCAGATCGCCCCACGAAAAAGTGAAACTTATTATCTGATAAGGACAATAATTCACTCGTCGCTCTTGCACTGCTTTATCGGTGAAGTACGCGCACGTGACAAGGAATTTGCAATTACAATGCACGCGGGAAACGATTCTCGAATTCGACACGTATGCGATTTCGTGAATCGATTATATTAATGTAGCACGCGAAAAGTGAATTATCGGCACTTCCTATGTCCTCTGTGTTTTCTATGTTCTCAATACTGCGTTCTCATACAAATTGTGACTGCTAGTGCTACAGGGTGGTCCTGAAATGACTGGTCAAAATCAAGGGTTGGAATATGCCCGTCATAAAGATTAGTCCATCAATACCACGAGTCCTAGGTCGGTATTCATAGTCGAATCTTATATTCAAGACCGTCTTAAGATTATCTTTGGATACATAGCTAATGAAATGTTCTCATACAACATCTTTAGATAAATTCAAGATGGTCCTGAATATAAGATCTGACTATGAACACCGGCCCTAGCTCGACGACGATTTCCAACATGGCCGTGGCGAGCCCAGGGGCCTTAATTTCCTTAGTGGCACAATATATTGGCGCAATATTGGGAAATGTAAATCTAGTATTCCCAATATTGGCCCAATATTGTAAGATGGACGCCTTTTCTTATTTAGCCAGTATGTCTATTTTGCAATACTGATCTAATATTGCATCAATTATTACATTGTTAAATCTTAGCCACCCTGGCGAAAGTAATATGTTCATAAGAGATTTGTTTAAATGTTGAGTCAATGTTTTATTTGAGTTTTAAAACGTTTATTGAATCGTTTGTGAGATTTAAACATGGAGTTGTTTACAGTTGTTTATTACACGTTCACGGTTACAAGTGTTCAAATTGCGTTTAATGATACAATGTCAAACGTTTCCATCATTATTTTCTAAGTGTTTGTACATTGTTATTGTCAGTAAAGAATTAACCAGGTGTTTGCAACGTACAATATTTCCAAACAGCGTACCCATCGGTAAAACTCTTCATAAATAAATATAAACATCATCTCTCACTTAAAATTTTCGCCAGGGCAATGCATTTCCAATATAAATCTGATATACAATTATTATCCTGCAATATTTACATGTACTAAATATTGGCTTTACGTTGGACAATATCGGCCAATGCATTTCTGATATAACCAACATTGGACCAATGTTTAGCCAATGCACCGTGCTACTTTCATAATTTATTATGCATTATTTCCGCTCATAATTTTTGCGTAATATTGTTGATTATAGGAATAATTAGGAAATGAAGTTCATTATTTCGCGATAAGACATTGCTTCTAATTGCCCGGCACGCTTGCCAACGAGGCTGATAAGGATAAGAGCCGGTCGAGTGCACGTTTGCGTGGAACCGGCTGAGTGCAGAGAATCCCATGCAACCTTATGCGTAAGTACACGAGGAATGCCGCGGCATTTCTTCGTCGTTATCAGAAGACAAAGAATCGTATTCTCTTCATTACTTCGCCAGGGACAGTGAACTCTGTTACCGCAGACCCAGCGAGAAATGACTCGTCGATCGATGTCGAAACGATGTCGAATCGACAAATCCTTTCTCACTGGGTCCTGCGTGATTTTTCACAATACGATCATTCGTAAACCGACGAGTGTATTCCCTGGGTCGATCGGTCTCTCCGCGTGAACTTTAAAATCTCGCATTTAGCCTCCACAAGACAGCGACGGATATTAAATTCTACGCTCGCGCGAATTGTCCCAGGCCTGTATTCTGAATCCTCTCCCAGTGGGAAATGACTCAATCGAGTATCGACGTCAATTTGACGGTGCCGATTGACTAATCATTTCTCATTGGGCTTTTATTGGCAAAAGAGGGTTCAAAATGCGGGCCTAAATCATTCTAGCGTAATTCAACGTTCATTGTATCAAGATGTAAAATTTCAGCAAGATTCCCCGATTGCAATTTGGAAAAAAGACCTCGTTGCGGACGGAGTAGGATCCAGAACAGAGATCTGTCTCATTGAGGAGCTGCCGTCGCGTGATCATTATTCGGCGTGAAAACGAAATCCAAGACTCATTGATCATTATCAGATGGCAACGCGGTAGTGGAGCTAA
The DNA here is from genome assembly GCF_000949405.1 of Vollenhovia emeryi. Classification (NCBI taxonomy): domain Eukaryota; kingdom Metazoa; phylum Arthropoda; class Insecta; order Hymenoptera; family Formicidae; genus Vollenhovia; species Vollenhovia emeryi. The sequence goes on along the minus strand of NW_011967183.1, from coordinate 503,685 downwards.
TCGCGGCTGCGACGGAGCCCGACGGATCGCACCGCTCGCCTCCTCCGAGGCGCGGGCGTGCGTGCACATGTCTGTCATTCTTATTGCAGATAACGCGGACGCATCTCTCCCTGAGAGACGCGCCTCGATAGCATGGAGCGTGTCACGCGTCCGCCTATATACGCCCGCGTGCACATCGCGGCGCGCAGTCCGAGCCGGACGTCACCTCGGTGGAGTCGCCGGTGCACGCCAGCGCGTTGAGACCGAGATCGACTCCCCCAGTCCCCGCCGACGTTGGCCGACGTTTCGAGCGAGCGCGCGCCGCACCGCGCGGCTCTCCGGTGACATCAGCCAGCGAGAATCCCGCGTCGGCTGAGCGACGCGGGCGGGACGCCCGCTCCGATGTCTCTGTCGCGGCTCGGCGAGCACGACGCCGATTACCAGCGATTCGACGACGAGACCAGCCTGCCGCTCGACCAGAACATCACCAATGGCCCGAGCCGACGTAAGTCCGCCCGCGGCATTCCCCCGTTGCACCGGAATCCCTCTAGATTTCCCGTCGATAATGTGCCTGCGTTACGAAATGGCTGCAACGTTGCGAATCGCGCACCGCTGGCAGGAAGGACACCCGCCTCCGACAGTCTCCTGCGAGAACGGGACCAGTCGCGGTTCTGCCGGAGATCCGTCAGCGACGACGTACGGCCACGTAGAAACCGTTGCTCTCCTCGGCGGTCGCGCCAAAAATTGTGTTTTATTAATTTCATTGACTTGTGAAAGTATTTTAAGTGCCAGTATCTGTTTATCGAGAAACCAGCGTGATTTCTTAGTCCTAAAGGTATGCCGTGATCACTGAGACGGACCGCGTATTTCCTTCTTGTAGAATACGGCTCCATGCTGTCCTCGCCCACCTCGGAGAGTCGTGTAAGGTCGTCGTTTGGCAATGCTAATAACAGTAATCAGCGGAGTCCCAAGTACGAGGCAGATGAAACGAGGTCCGCAGGCATGGGCGAGGATATAGGGTTCGCCGCGCGCGACGCGACCCTCGACGTGGACGGAGTTCTCGACCTGAACTGGGAAATGAACTACCACGAGGCTGCGATATTTTTAGAGGTAACTATACCCGGTTTATCGTGAAAGTCCGTCTCCGAGATAATAACGGTTAATGGAACGCGGAAATGTACATGTACACGGGTGGAAGATCGAGCGGCCAATTATTATATTTTTCAAGGATATCTATTGTGTTCTATAGCATGTGCACACGTTCCGCAGCACTGCTACGTACGTAATGTACGTTATGTAATATTCGGAGATGTGTAGTCTGTTATTTCACACATTGTAAGCATTGGGTGCTCGATACATCATTGAGGAAACTTGAAATATACTGAATTCCAGCTGCTCGATTAGTTAAGACCAATGTACCCTTTGTTGTCGCTATCCAAACGATTATTCTTTCAGGAAGGTAGAAACAATGAGAAATTCGATTCTCACCCAAGGCATCCTGAAGATTTGCCGGCGTATCTCATAGTCCATAGCGGTTGTTACAATGGAGTAGACTTACTGGTTTCGTTGATCCTGCTGTCGCTGGCATTCTCGGAAGAACCTGCCCTGCCACTGTTCAAAGTACGTCATAGATAAATGGTGTTTTTTCTCAGCGATATCTTTCATGTGTATGCTTTGCTGTAGGTGCCAGTCTGGGTACATGGCTCGGTGGAGTTACTTGCGTTACTTACTATCGCAATGCAGTTGGTTTTAAAGCTGAGGTGGACCGGCTGGGCGCCTATGTTAAGGCACAAGCGTACAATGTTGAAGGTAGGACACCCCACGCTCGGAATATTTCTCTGCGAACGTTCCTGGGGCATGTTGCGATATTTTGCGTATAAAGATAACGCCAAAATGTCACAGCTCTAACAATGTGTTTACGGAGGACACAGTGTTGATAGGAAAACAGATTATTTGTATAATCAGATCATTCGAATAGTTGCTCGTTCGTACACTTGTATCTGATAATTATTATGCAACGATATTAAGAGTATCAGACAGTAGTCGTCTATTCATTAACGATCAACGACCGCATTGTCCGAATGAGTAATGAGTACTGCGGTCGAATATGTAATGACTTATTAGTTTACTTCCATAATGAGATTTTGAATTAGTGCAATGTCAGAGACGTGTCGCGATCTCCCTCATGAAATTTAAATGAACGGAGAGTGACGTGCGATTCGAAATGATTAGGAGAAACACAAGGCTGCCGGGTCATCGACTTTCTCTTATTCGCGTGTCGATTTCTGTTTCAGTGTATCACACTAGCAATCATGTTTCTCGAAGCTATGACAGTCATGGTGCGGCAATCCTCGCATTTTCGCGTGACGCGCGCCCTGAGACCCATCTTTCTGATAGACACCAAGTATTGCGGCGGCGTAAGAAGATTTATACGGCAGATACTTCTCACGCTGCCACCCATTCTAGATATGTTGGGGCTTCTCTTCTTCTTGATTACTGTGTATACCATACTGGGTTACTACATGTTCAGCGAAATGAACAGAAATTTCTCCACGATGCAAGATAGCTTCGTCAGCCTGTTTGTCCTTCTTACCACCGCTAAGTAAGTGCACGCAATCCGATGTAATTAATGTAACAATGCAATCGATTGACGACGCAATTTGCAGCTTTCCAGACGTAATGATGCCGTCGTATTCTCAAAATAAGTGGTACGCGATGTATTTCGTATCTTATTTGTGTACCATGCTGTACGTGATGATGAACTTGATGCTGGCGGTTGTGAACGAGACGTTCACGTCTCGCGAGCGTGACAAATTCAAGAAGCTGTTTCTGCACAAGAGGAAGGCTTGTCAACACGCTTTCAAGCTTTTGGTTTCACACCAAGACCCTGACAAGATACGGTTCCGTCAGTTCAAGGGTCTGATGCAATATTACGCCCCGAATAAACGTGCGTGTATAAGATTTTATATATGTTATGAGCTTTGATTTTGTCTTATTATTGAACACGCACGCAACTTTGATTTCACACCATACAAAACTCAAAGAGGAAGAGAAATAATTTTTTACCTGCAATAACAGTATTATGTGCTCTTTACAGCGATGCGGGACATTGTTTTAATATTTTCTCATATAAATACATCGGGAAGTGGCGCTTTAACTTTCGAGGAATTCTTGTCAATTTATGACGCCAATACGCTTCAGTGGGATTTGCAATACTCTAATATACCGTGGTACCGCACTGCATGGTGGCCTTTGCAAACGCTTTGCACAGGCGCCCATACTGCTATCAGATGGACATATTTTGAAACTTTGGTGTGTAAGTAAATGATGCGTGCACATGATCATACGTATGAGAAAGTCTTGTATTTCATCATTCGTAATCTCGCAGGTGTAATTATTACCGGTAATTGTATCGCCATGATAATACGATTTCTTGAACCGAGTAACAGTCTTGAGGAATCGGCGCATGGATTTGCCGCGTGTTGGGATACTCTGCTGTTTGGGGGACGTGAGTGAAAGTCTCTTAAAATTAATATCTTAAAATGGAAGAAGCCATGATTAAAAGATGCAAATAAATTTACAGTTTTCGTGGCCGAGGCGTTGTCAAAAGTATTGGCTCTTGGTATTAAATGTTACCTGAGCTCCGGATGGAATCTTTTCGACTTGGGAACGTCAGTGATGACCCTCGTCGCTGCGTGCGTTCTCATTGTATTCCCGTCGGCAACGTTTCTGGTTCTGTTCCGGCCTCTCAGAACGCTGAGGTTGTTTAAGATCAAGAAACGCTACCGAGACGTTTTCGGCACTCTGGTAATACTGTCTCCCCAGATGTGTTCGACAGCGATCGTCATGCTGGTCTTGTATTACTTTTTCGCGATCATTGGAATGGAACTGTTTGCCGGATACGATATGCGCAATTGCTGCAAGTTAGTACCAAGTCATTAAACGTGTTTTTTTTATCTCTTACCTTTTTTCTGTACATAATGTATTATTCGACTTTCTAAACGTTTCTCAATCTAAACATTTCTCAAATATTTCAAACAGGAATACGACTGTTGAAGATTTCTACGAGTATTCTGTCAATGGTAGCACGGCATTGGGATATTATTATCTCAACACTTTCGACAATCTCATAGCGAGCGGAATTACACTCTTCGAATTAACAGTTGTTAATAATTGGTTTATACAAATGAATGCATACGCATTTACCGCGGGCATGTACACAAGGATATATTTCATGATATTTTATCTAGTGACCATGATTGTATTGACAATCGTGGTATCCAGTTTCCTGGAAGCTTTTCGATTTAGGATTCAGTATAAAAAATCAACTTCAAAACATGACGGTAATAAACATACATTTGGGCAATTTTTCGTAAGTTTTCTAATTCTTACATGTTGCTTAAATTGCTCTTATTTTTTTAGAGGAAAAAATGTTGCACGAAGAGGTGGAATTAAAATGGGATGAATTGCAATGCCTAATCGAAGATTTTCAAACTCTCGAAAATCTGCGGAACTCTCTAGTTGTCGGAGGAAGCACTCTCTTCATTGGTTCGCGGCCGCGTACGCGGGAGGTTTTACAGAGAAAGATGTACACGTATGAAATAAACAAATGGATAGCCGAGGCAAAGTCCGAAGAAAAGCAACTTGTATCTAATGCAACGCAATGCAATGTAGAAGAGGGAAGCGGTGACGGGACCTCCGATTCTGATCATCTTGTATTAAACGGCAATTTGCGTCATCAGCAAAACAATAGTATACCTACTCGGTAAAATCGGTGATGTAACTTAGACCAGATTTGGAAAATCAACTTATAGATGTCTCGCTTATACTCGTGTAAGTGCATTTACCGTAATAACGTAGCTCGCTTAGGCGTTAACGAATATATAAGATTTTAACAGTAGGGAGAGATAATGTATTATATAATGTTACATTAAGGATCTTTTTTTAGCGATAAAATTCTAAAGGATACAATTATGAAATTTAACAGAAACGAATGACTTCCTTTATAGTTTTGATATTACAAACTAGTCATGAATTAGAAAAAAATTTTATTTTTAGGAAATCATCATCATTTTGTTCAACTCACGTTGACGTGCGTGTTAGTTTCATCGTGTGTATAATTATTCATGCGACAAATATATACTCTGACAGTGATTATTACGAGGTACATTATAACATTTTCATATGGATCATATCATTGTTTCAGTATGAACAATAAGCAGCGTTGTTTTCATTGTTTTATTGCATTAAAAAAAGGCTTAATTCAACTAATTGTAAGGTAAATCATTAGAGCAGACTCGAGGATAGCGCGGGATCCGGAGCAGGATGATCTTGCTTATATTTATTAATTTTTCTTGTAAATGAAGGAAATGTCAGTCTACAGAATTTAACATATCTATGAAAAGAATGAAGCAAATATCCTTTTACCTCGGGTAGACTCTGCACACAAATATGACATATAGACGTATCTAACATTCGTTACGTATTATTAGCGCGAAAGAATATTTTATTGTTATTTTTCTATTTTTTAATGTAATATTTCATGTATTTATTTAACAAATAGATGCTTTATTATGTGTTGAACGTACAGAATTATATAAAATAATATTTTATTTCCATTCTTCTACCAAGGACACCATTGTAAGTAAGCTATATTTTAATGTATAATTATTCGTTTCACTTAATTTCAATTATCTGGAAATACTTCATTATGATAATCAATTTCCACTCCGCGACAACTGAGAGTGGCCATCGTAACGTAGAAACCCTTTTCCTTTAATTCTTCTGTGAGATCCTGGATGGACTTTGTGTGTTCGTTCGAGATATTGAACGGCAGCAAAATGTATGCAAATCCACCTCCACCAGCACCCGTGAGTTTCCCCGCATACGTACGTGCCCGTGCCATTGAGCAAACCACCTCTAACTGTGAGTGCGACACGTCTAATACGTTTAACAATCTTTGGTTCATGTGAACGAAACGCTACAAAATGTACACCAAACGATAGCTACAATTTCTAGCAGACGATTATATATACGTAAGTCTTACAAAAATATGTAACAAAGTAATATAATAAAGTTCACAAAAACGGGACTTACCGACAATGTCGCGTACCAATCTGGTTCCATAGAAAATGTTATAGGGTTTCCGCACAAGTCGCGACAACATTTTTCGTACATTTTACTGATCGTTTGCCAAGCATCGTTTGACAGAGCGTCGATGCTGTCCAAGACGGGATTGATGATTGTAGGATGTAAATTCTTCAGGTCCTTTACTTGTTTCACTTGATTTTTCGTACTCCGCATAACATTTGTATTAACCAGCAGAACGTTAAAATCCAGCACGTTGAATTCCGGTTTTATCATATCCGTCACCTCTTTCTTCTGGAACTTGACCATCTGACCGTATGTGCATACGGTATTGTCGATTCCCGACGGTGTCTCGTGCATGATTCGCTCGCATTCTAAAGCGCACTTAGAGATCTTGTCAAGCTCGTCTCTTTCGAAGCCCTTGCGTTTAATTCCTTTCTGCAGGCGCGACCAATACAGAAAAGTCGCTGCAAGACATACCGCGAACGACGCCGAACTACCCTGGCCAGCGCTGACCATTAATTCCGTGGACAAGGTCACGCAGAAGGAGGTCTTGTTTATGTTGAGTCCTTCTTCTTTGATCATATAAACGAGCGAGAAAAAGAACGCTTGTAAACTTACTTTCTGCTGGTCGAGAACACTGCTCTCTACTTTAGATTTGTTACTCTTGTTTATAAGACTCTTTAACGAATCGACAAACTCTTTCACATAGCTGTGCAACTGATCGTTAATTTTAATCAACGGATAATCGAAAGCAGACATGTTACCGTCTACAAAGTAGGCTGTAACTGAATGTAAAGGAACACTCAAAGTTAATTGGACATCAGGGAGCTCTATTTTAATAACATTGTTTATATCTTGTAATTGTTTAGGCAATTGGACTAAATCAATAGTGGTACGTAAGTTTAGGCTGGCCGCCACAGCAGTCTTTCCGTATACCACCGCGTGTTCTCCGAATAAGATTATTTTGCCCGGTGCAGATATTCTGAACTTGACCATCTTTGGTTTTTATGAATGATAATTTATTTTATAAATAAAAGTTTCCTTTATCCGGAAAATTGATATGACGTTAGACAGCTGATCCGAGTCTCTCACAATTTTCTATCAAACGATGCGTGTTCGCCTAACGTAGGGGAGATTAGACGATAATGATCAGTCTCTTGTGTTATATAAATAATTAGAAGTAACACAGGTTCTATCTTTCCACCAATTCCTTATTGCTTTTCTATTCATAAAATGGGATTTAACAAGATTCGACAATCAGTCATTCGTTTTTTCCCACTGTTCTGGCGTTAATGTTGTTAACGAGAGGGCATGGATTGTCTTCAGTTCTTCTTCTAAGACTCCATACACAAGCCTGGATTACAAATATTTAATTATTGAAGCAAAGATGTTGTGAATCTTATTCGTCTTTTTATGAGAAAGACATAAAAATCTATGCATAATTTCAGAATGGCATATTACCTGTGACGTAGCAGCAAGGGCTTTCCTCGGAATAAGTCAGAGACGACAACCACCGAAAATTTAGCGCCGCAACCGTCAGATTGATCTACCACTTCCTGTAACACACAACGTACTGCAAACAGTACCTTTCTAAAGCCACCAACGTGCGTTTAACGAACGCGAACAACAACTTCTTTGCCGCTAACATCAATATTCAGGTGACATTAAATATTAAAAACATGAACTGAACATACACCTGTTTACATCCAAATGTAAACATGTTTCATAGCGGTATAACGCTTGGCTCAAGTGGACTGTTGACGCTTTAAATTAACCGATTTAACTCGGACGTTTCCTCGACTAAACACTGCAAAAGTACTATAGAATAGTGTTAGAATTGGTCATGAAAACACCGAGAACATCCTACTGACGTTAATGTAAATTAGGTAGGAAGGATTAAATCTTGGGGCAAAGTTCGAGCGAGGCTGTTGATACATATCTAACTTTCTGAATGTTGGCATATTCAGCTTTGTATAGAAATACAAAGAATTGATTTCTCGTAGACAGGAGGCAATAAAATATGTTACTAATAATGCAGTGTTTTAAAAAATGCCGGAGTAGCGCGTGTTATACAGGGTGTTTCATTTTAAATGATCCACGCAAATATCTCCAAAAATACGAAAGATACGGAGAAACGTTTCAAACAAAAGTTGTTTTGAAAAGTTATTGAAAAGTTTTGTGTATTGTAACACATAAAACTTACGTACACGAAAATTTGCAATAATTGAAACACTATTGCAACAGCATATTCCTGAGACCAAATCAAGTGAAAAAGTTTAGAAAAGATTCTGTCGAAATTCTCGGAGCGGATGCGTTCTTCGGCCAGAAAACACACTGTCCTCTCGAGCAAAGTCGAACAGTGTCGATTTGTGGAAAAAATGTCGACTGTATTCTCCGAGGGGTAAACCGCTGACCAAAGTCACGTACACCAATGCCTACTAATGCCCAGTGCGCATTACTTAATCTTATTTATCTTATCTTGTCTTATTTTATCTTTGTAATGCCCCAGCAAGGCCCGAAAAAATGCCTGATAATGTCCAGCCATGCACAACATTCTCAGCAGTTTACCCCTCGGTAGCCTCTAAAAGGAAAGCAGCCATAATTGAGTATTATCCTACATATTTTACGTTAACAAAACTACAACAACTGACGTAATAGAACAAGAGATTAAAGTTAAATATTTAGCATGAAATATTATTTACGCTCAGACAAAAGTATGCATGCACGTGTATGCGCACCAATTTTCATAATTTAGCATACCGACTTTTTATCATCTGTAGATACTACAAAAACAGCAAGTCATAAATTAAAGTAAGGTTTAAATTTGAAATTTGCGCTTAGCGTTTTGATAACTGTTTAGAAAAAGTTGGAGGCCTTCTTGCGTGCTGATGCAACTGTATTATAGACAAACTATGTGGAATGCACAACGGTGGGGTATTGGAAGGAAGGAAATAATCTGCGTATACAAATGTGCTGCGTTAAATAAACCAATATGTCAAGCTTCTTGTCCGTAAGGAACAAAATCACTTGTACAGACTTGACAAATCTTACCGTTTTCTCAAATTTTCAAAACACACCATCTCCACGATGGCGATGTGGAGTAAACGCGAGAAGCGTAGCAAGATTATCAATCAAGATTGCGGAAAAGGACCAATGAAATTCGATTCGTCTTTACATGCCCTTTTCAAAGAGCAGATTTATTTAGTCTTTACAATTTACACATTCTCTAGTTTCACTAGCTCGATTAATGCGACTTGAGTTTACCTGCGACGGTCTCTCGCTTTAATACAAACAGTTGCACGTAATTGAAATACACCAAGAAAATTAGAAAATGTCCGCACGAATATATCGATATTAAAAGCGGAAATAGATCCGGGTAACTTTCGGGAGGTTTCGCCAATTGGCTGACAATGGAGAGAAGCGACGCACCTGAAATAGATCCATAGAACGCGACGAGGAGCCAGCGCCTTTTACTGAGGTTCAACAAATCTGGGAGGAGCTTGCTTTTCTTACTTTGTCTTGCCTTACTTCTCGACTTTGACTTATCCTTGTTTAACACGCTTTTTGCTCTACTGTTACACAATAGCTCGGGCCACACCCAAGAGACGGAACAAAAGTAAAAGACCATCGTGCCGAGGTAAGCGAGGTACAGCTCATCCTTTATGAACAACGGCAGCATACTGAAGTGCGAGATGATGAGGAACCAGAAGCAAGGGAGAGGATCGTTGTGAAAGTACAGCAAGACCGGAACGGCGACCAGGAGAACGGACTTCTCGTGAACTTGAAACGAAAAGAGGAAGAATGCCAGGGCGGAGTTAATCAGAGATAGTAGAAACGCGTTTCTCGTAGGCGACAGGTACAAGCTGACGCAGCTCGGTAGAACCGCGCACGTTGTCGCCGTTAAACAGATCTTGGCCAACTGGGCGTTGGTGAAAATCTGCCGCAATTTGCAGACAACGTTGATCGCGCACCAGACATTGGCGACCTTGTCCTCGAACACACCCCTGGAAAAGGGGAATAGTCTCAGTACTGTGCTGAAGAACAGGTCTCTGCTCTTGAGAAACGGCATCCAGATAACGTAGAACGTCAGCAGCACCGCGAGGGACACGCGTGTCAGTCTGCGAACGCAGTGGGACCAGGACCTCGTCTTGCCGGGCGTGTGACGTCCGAGTATATAGAAGAAAAACGGCAACGCGTGATACAGCTCCATCTGCTTATAGTTGAGCGCCAGGACAAACAGGACCGAGCTAACGACGAATGAATCTTGCACTATAACGGCCACGGCGGCGACGAAGAGGCCCAGCGACACGCAATTGTACTGAAAGTGTCCGTGATCTATCAGTATCAATCCCGGGTAGATCAGCGCGGTCAGGACAGCGAGGTTTCGCCTCGTAAACCTGAATACGTTGGTCTCGTCGAACTGACAACTGCCCCGCGAATGCGAGTTGACTATAAAGTACACGATCGCCGGCAAGTAGATCAGAATGTCGGCGACCAATACGGTCAGTCTCATGAAGTGCTTGTGCGTCGCGCTCTCGAATCCCCGGGATTCCCGCAGCTTCACGAAGGCGGGATCTATTCTGTTGGCAACGTGACCTAACAGGAGGCTGTGGTACGCCGTCAAAGGCGGATAATCTAGGCCCCAATACTGCAGATCGTTGTCTGTGGTATTGATGTACCACTTGTCGACAGGCAGATTCAACGTGATCTCCTGCCAGTGCCGCTGGGCCTCGTAGTCTCCGTACATCGGGGGCTTGCCCTCTCCGCTGTGGGAGTGATAAGTAACGCAGCATCTCAAGAGAACGGCGAGGGAGGTGATGAAAATAAGCTGCAGCTTTCCCCGCATTATCCCTCATACGAGCGGCCCACGTCTGTCGCTTCGAATAGCTATCCTCGAATCGAAACTAATCGGCAAGGAACTCGAGAGGAGGCTCCTGGCAAAATGGCACGTCGTCATGCGCTTTTATCTCGTAAATAACGGAAATAGAGCCAGAGAAACGTAAAGAGAGAAAAGTCGGTCCACCTACCACGTGTACAGCTTTCAATCCCACGTTCACCTTGTCCTTAATGTATTCTTCGCTATACGGCATATTCAGCCGCGGTAGTTCTTTTAGCAAGCACTTGCTGTATTATATTAGATTATTAGACGCTGTACGTGACTTGCGGGACCTCGGAGTACGATGCGGATATTTGTCGGCGTCAGCAGCGTCGGCAGTGGCACTGCGTTGGCGACCACCTGCGACATCGATTTTAAATATCGATACTGTCCGATCATCGATATAACAGGAGTTTCATATGCGCCATCTGCACACAAATGTTAAAACTTTTTTTCTCTAGAGATAACTCTGCCGGTAACGTACAGGTTTCTTGGTTCGCGTCCTGGGGTGCTTTCGCGACGTAGAGTAAAATGATTCGGATCAAAATGATCCGTGCTATGATTGGTCAAATCTGAAATTTCATTGAATAAAATTTCAATGAGATGCTACGAAATTTCAGATTTGACCAATCATAGCACGGATCATTTTGATCCGGATCATTTTACTCTACGTCGCGAAAGCACCCCTGGCTGCATCTGTGGTCTCTTATATCCGTATTCATAGTCGTTCCTCAATTCTCAAGGTTAGTCTGTCTTTGTCTCGCTACTACGTTTTACCATACGCGAGACAAAGACAAACTACCCTTGAGAATTGAGGAACGACTATGAATACGGATATTAGGGTACTATTACATTTGTCGTACGACAAATTTTTCAAGCGTGTCGATTGGCCGCTGAATAGTAAGTTTCTAGATACTCGAGAATTTTACTATCCTTCAGCCAATCGACACGCTTGAAAAATTTA
>NW_011967183.1:443986-490629 GCF_000949405.1 Vollenhovia emeryi | reverse complement strand
TCGTACGACAAATGTAATAGTACCCTTACATACAGGTCTGAAGACTCTAGAAAACTGACAAAGTATCAGGAGAACATGATCAGCAAAGAGGTCGCACTATCTAAAATTCCAAGAATGCAATTGATATTTCCGAGAATTCCTAGAATCTGAATTTCCGATAATTATTGCCCGAAAAATCGAAAAGGGGGAACATAACCGGCAACAAGATCTTAAGATTATCTTTAGATACTCCGTAGCCAATGCAACATTCCGTACAGCATCTTTGGATAAATTCAAGACGGTCTTGAATATAAGGTCTTGAATAAAGATCTGACCATGAATACCGGCCTAAATGTCCGGCACCAAGATGGCCGCGACGGTAGATTCCCCTCACCCTTCAGAGCCAACTTGCCGCGTCCGTAATGGTATTTACTCTCCGCTCAAATATTTCCTACGTCCATGATGGAGAACGACTCCGCTATTCCCTTTCAATTATTTCTTCGAAACGCCAATCTCACACAGACGGAAATAACTCCGAGCAACTCGGCGCCACTGTGCGCAACGCGTCACCGCGCACGTATCGTCGATCGCGCGGAAAAGGGGCCTCTGGGGGGAGGGAGGAGCAGCCAATCCGAGCCGCGGCCGCGAGCGCACACCTCCGCCGGCGGGCCAATCGGCGTCGCGGGAGCGCGGCGGCGTCGGCGGCGCGCGCCGACCAATTCCGATCGGCGCGGCGCGGCGCGTTATATTTGAGCCGTCCGCGGATCCGGTGGCCACGGGTACGTACGTAAGTCGTGAACGCGGTGTCCCCGGCGAGCGAAAATCAATATTTCCGTCGCGTCGCGAGGCAGAGAGTACAGGCGGCCGGTCGCCATTTGCCGTGCTGTTACTCGCGCGCGCTCTCTCTCTCGCGCACACGTACACACACACACACACGTCGACGGGCGTCACGACGACGGGAGCCGCTGCCGTCGTCGAAGCACCGGTCGGTCAGTCGCGCCGCGTCGCTTCGCTTCGCGACTCCCTGCACGCACGTACGTACGTCGCCGGACACGCGCGCACGTCACCGAGTGAGTACTCCCGAGAAGAGACGGAGCGAGCCCGACATCGACCAGCGGCGGCGCCAACGGCAGGATCCCCGTTTCCTGCGCATCGCGCCGATAAGCCTCGCTCCGGGGGAGCCTCGCCCGGCTCGATCTCGAAAGGTTCGATCTACTCCGAGCATCGCCGTCGTCGGCGAGCCGATTATCCGCGCGGTTGTCGCGACTCGTCCTCCGCTCCTCTTCCCCATCCATATCTCTCTCTCTCTCTCTTTCTCTCATTCCCGTCCCTCAGTGCTCCGTCCGTCAACCTGAGGGAGAGCCAAGCCAGCCTCGGTGAGAAGGCGGTATCCCGTTCGGGTGGCGCGGAAGCCGCGTCGCCGACGGTCTCTCTCGCTCGCCAATAAATCGCTCTTCCCTCCCTCCCTCTCGCTCTCTCTCTCTCTCTCCCCCCCCTCTCTACACCTCCTGTCCTTCATCTCTCTTTCTCGTCCGCCTACCTTTCGCTGCCGCGCGCCGAAAACGATGGCGTTTCTGAGGAGTGTGCCACGACGATGCTGCGCCGGCAAGAAGCTGGCCAAGTGCGGCGCGCCGCCGTTGGCCGTGATCGGCCTCCTGGAGAACGCGGCGGCGGCGGCGACGACGACGGCGGCAGCAACGGTTACCAGGGCACCGACGTCGCTGCGGCTGGTTGCACAGGTGCGTGCCTATGCCACCTCCTCCTCCTCCGCCGCCGCCGCCGCTGACGTCAGGAAGCAACGGCAGCAGCAACAATCGACGGCGCCTCGGCAGATCGACCCGCTCGACTTGAAGTTTAACGACCCGATTGCCGCGTTCAAGAGCAAGACCACCATGGAGCTGATGCGTGCCTACGTCGTCTACCAGATGTGCTCCATCGAGTACATCGTGGAGCACAACATGCAGGTGAGGGAGACCCCGCTTGTGTACGTTTAGGCATAGGCCCGGATCCCCCGACTCGTTTGTCGGCGGCGCTACGCGTTGACGTAGGTCCAATTGTTGATCCCATCGTCGCCCGGCGCAGAAAAGACCGGATCGGGGAAACTTGTATTATAGGTGGAGACTGAATCAGCGGGACGCAATGGGGCATGTGACATTTTGACTAAAAACTGACAGTGACAGTGGACCCCTGCTGTTTATCTGGGTAGGCGCAGCTGTTTTCTTTCTTTACGAAAACTACGGGGCTTTTCGGGGCGAGCTCACGGAAGTTCTACTGAAAAATGATCAGATCAGGCTCGCGAGACAGTCCTCGCCTCTCAAATATATCATTTTGTCGCAGGCGCTTTTTCTGCTCCGACTACTGTTCAATTTTTGCGATGAATCGCCGGTTACAATTAGTCTTGCATCGCCGATTGTACGCAATCGACTGGAGTCGCGATTCGTCGTGCGTCATAAATTACATTCTTTCTATTGAGCGAGAGGAATCTATCAAAGTTATCTGTCGCCCGAGGGGGAAACCGCTGACCAAAATCTTGTACACCAATGCCCACTTATGCCCACTGGGCATCACTTTATCTTATCGTCTTATTTCATCTTATTCTACCTTATTTTATCTTTGTAATGCCCAAAGTAATGCCCAGTAATGCCGCAAATCTGTACACAATGCCCTCGGCGGTTTCCCCCCTCGCTTTCGTGCTTTCGTTAAGTGAAACGTAATCTATGATGAAACGGAAACGCTGTTTAGTTGGACTAGCGATAAGTCCAAAGATGAGTTCTTTTGCTCTAATGGAGACTTGATAGTTTGTTTTAACAATATAAGGTTGTATTTGTTCCACTCCTCGCGAGCTTCGACCTTCAAACGTACCGCGGTACGATTAAAGTGATCTCTCCTCCCTTTGTGAGTGAAACGTAATCTAGGAAGAAATAGTGAAACCTTGTCCCAAAGATATAATAGTTGGACCAACGGTAAGTCCTTTTTTTTCTCTCTAATGGACATTCCGTTCATTTTTGAAGTATAAACGTTTATTTTCCCGCTCCCCTCGCAGAGCTGCAATGAAATAGGAAATCAAACGACCGTGAATCCTCGAGCCATTTGAGAACGGTCGTTCGTATAAAACGATAAGTGACGTGGAAATTCCCGGACGATAAAAGATTTAGGAACAGCCAGAATCTTTTTCACGGGCGACTTAACTAATTGCAGGCGCGATAAGCTTCGACGCTCCCACGACAATTCAGCAGCAACGTTCTCCCCCGGTGGAGATTGACGCATTGACGGCGCGCACCTGTCGCAGGTGCACCTCTCGGTCTATATATAGATGTGTGTTCGGCGAAGTGTGAATTTAACTTATTGAAATCTTCAGCCAGCGGCCCAATTAATCCTCCCGGTTCGACCTCCACGTAAATCGCAATAATCGCGCGTCGCGCGCAGCTCTAAATACGCGCGGAAGAAAATCCACGTGACGGCCACGTCTTGCCGTTTAATTGCCGTGTCTCGTTAATCAGACGGGACGCGATAATCACTCGAATTTCTAATAGCGAATTCGGTTGCCTGCACCGGTGCGCACCGAGTGCACACTAAGGCTTGTTTACAGTCGATTCTTATATTTGAGGATCGCCTTTAATATCTCTTGAAATATTTTGTAGCCAGTAAAATGATCTCTATAGCGTCCATGCGGATAATTCTTTGGCTAAATACTCTTTGAACGTGCATTTGAGACAACGTTAAATATAAAAATATTGACTATAAACAGGTGTTCGCACTGAAGCTTGTTTACAGTCAATTCTTATATTTGAGGATCGCCTTAAATATCTCTTGAAATATTTTGTAGCCAGTAAAATGATCTTTATAGCGTCCATGCGGATCATTTTCTGGCTAAATACTCTTTGAACGTGCATTTGAGAGAACGTTAAATATATAAAAATATTGACAGGCTTGTTTACAGTCAATTCTTATATTTGAGGATTGCCTTAAATATTTTTTGAAATACTTTGTAGCCAGTAAAATGATTTCTATAACGTCCATGCGGTTCATTTTCTGGCTAAATACTCTCTGAACGTGCATTTGAGACAACGTTACATATAAAAATTGACTATAAACAGGTGTGCACACTTAGTGTACGCACTCAGTGCGCACTAGTGCAAGCAATCGAATTCGCTATAAGCGGCGCGAATCCCGTACGCTCTGACGTAATCGTCGCGGGGTAAACAGCCGATCGCGGTGTGATTTAGCACTAACCTTGGTTAACGTACCTCACCTGATCCGCATTACGGATTATCTCTGGAAGAGCGTCGCTTCGGATCGCGGTCCCCGCGAAAACCAGGTCGGAGGTTGACGCTCCAAGGTCGATCGCGGTGTCGAGACGGATTTCCGATACCGGAACGGGCGCAACAATTCCCCGTGGGAGTCTCGCGATTTCACCCGAGATCTCGGGGTCTCGGATAGCACTATGTGTTTTTTCCAGTACATTGATCCGAGCTTTCCAGGAGAAGACGTTCGAGTATCGTCGATTACCGTCTTGCTAATCGCGTCTCTCGATCCTGGCTGGCGGATCGATAAATCGCTCTATCGCGACCGCGCGATAACCGTGATCTTGAACGTAACTGATAACGAGGCCTCGAGATTTTGGGGAAACAATGGGAAGGAAAAGGAACCGTAGAACCAGACCCCTTTTTCTCGCAGCCCCTTCTTCATCCTCTTTTGCCGGGAACATGCTCTGTAAAATCTTTGGAGTGAATATTTATTCCAACGGAATAAATATTTCACTCAAAAAAACTTTAGAGAGAACGTTTGCACGATCTTCCGTCAAGTCGCCCCGTCAATGATGTGGCACGACGCGACGTTATTGATCTCGCTATTGCCGGACGCATCGGATCGACCTAGGAATTTTGCCGCAAACCGTCGCCGCCGGGCAATTACGTAACCGTCGCGTCCAAGGATGGACGTGCAGTACGCGGAATCCAGTCGCGATTTCCTTAATCTGTTGAAAGAATCGTCGATTTTGCCCATTTTTTGCACCATTACGGCATAATGCAGCAATTCCTGCGCTCCCGAGTAACGACTTCGCTGTATTCGAAATTGATCAAATTATTTACTTAATTGGTACAATTAATTGCCAACGATTGCTTCCCGGCATTCCCGTAAAATTACTAATTGAATGAAATTACTCCAAGGGGTCCACCGCATTCGGTAATAGGTGTACAAATTTTAGGCAATATTGGGAAATGAGGAAATGCTTGACAAAGTTTTCATAATTCTGAACGAAATAAATACCGATCTACATAGACAGTGTACACGGAGAGAACTTTTTCTTAAAATTTATCCTCTTTAAAAAATGTTAAGAGAAATACAATAGGTTTTTAATTAAAAAAATTATTTTATTAAAATTAATGCATATTTTTAAAACGAGAACCTCGGAGATACAAAATTTTATATTAATTTTTAGTTCATGCGGGAAACAATACTTTTCTGCAGTGCTTTCTAAAAGCTTTCTACTTATCTTATCGTTTTTAATAGGGAAGATCGGTTTTTGCTGGGGTTTTTTTTTCGGAAAAAACCAGCAAAAACTTTTTTACCATTGGCATGGATTTTATTTAAAAAATGTGGATTTTTTCCAACCCTGCTCAATGCATTATTGATCAGGTGCATTGATATCCTAGGTTATATATGCACATTTAAAAACATATTTAAAAATATGTGATGTCAAGTCTCAAAGGGATTAACCCATAATCCCTATCCCAGTGAATTCTACGTAATGGTTATATAATATCAATATTACAATTTCCTACTTAACAATGTAAATGTAATACAACATGTAATCCTAACTTAAAAAGTAGATCTTAACAAAAAAATGTAATGTAACATGAGTGTTATATCACATTTATCTTGTTGAGTAGGAAATTACAATACTGATGTTATGTAACTGTTACCTGGTGTTTACTGAGAAGTTAAAAGGCACAACTTTAATATTTTTTCTTTCTTTTATTTCATCGGCGACCGAGACTAAAACTTCGCGTACCAATAGATAAAACTTACAACTACAACATACATTTTCAATTTTTTCTACCTTCGTACGACGAAGCTCTTAGCATTTATTTTAATTTGAGTTGCAATTATATGCAATTATGGAAAGTATAGTGTTGGACAGAGTTGCGACACTGTTTTTAATGAGTTTAGCAACTCGAGAAATATAGATCGCTCAAAATGGTTTTGGAATAGTTCGAGTAAAATATTCCTCGAAGAAGAAGATTTTAAACGTAACCTTCAATCTAAATGCACGTTCGTAAACTCGTTAAAGAAAAGTGTCGCAACCATTCTGTCCATCACTGTACGCCACGTTGGTCTGTTTCGTTAATGTCTCGACGTAAAAACGCGGAGAGTTTCGAAAAGGCGTTCCTATCTTGTGCACATATGTGTTTTCCGCAAGAAATACCATGTAACTATTTATTCTAATTAGACTCTTGCAGAATTGCGCGTTTGTCGAGTGTAATTGCGACGGAAGCAATTGAATGCCCATAACTCACTTGGCTCTTTTTTAACGCCCAGAGTAAGATGCAAAAATACAGGTGCATTCGCCATTTCTATCTTTCTCTCCCCGTCTCTGCCTCTCCTCTTTTCGCCGTCTTTTACTCTCCTTCGCGAGTCGCGAGAAAAAGAAGGACCGGTCAAAAGTTGTCGTCTGTTGACCAGACTCCGATCTCATTTCGAACGCTGCGAAATGCATCTGTCTAGCTGTCGAACTTAACGTTACGTAAAAATTTATTACGTCCGTCGACCGCACGCAATCGCCCGCGGTAAATCATCCCGCCGGATGTGAATGCTGCGCCGTTGTTTGATTAACGTCTCGGTCGTTTGACGCGACATAATTCAGGGGCACGACGCTAATTATAAAACGTCGTGTTTCCCCTTTATGATCGGACGGCAAATATTCCCCGCCCCCCCCCTCCCCCCGGGGACCGCGATTCCCGCAATGTCCAACGCGAACCACTTCCCTGTTCTTTTTCTTCTCGATACTTCCGTATCGATCGTGCCCGTTTCCAATGTCTAGATTCTCCGGCGATTCATCGCGAAGTTGTAATAATTCCCATCGCGGACGATACGTCGGCGTATCCTTGATGGGATACGAGAAATGCGATGTAAAAATAAAAGATGACACGGGAAAAGTGCACCAAGCCGTGACAATTGGCGTGGCGTTGATTTTATCACGGAGATCGTATCGCAATGATCTTCCGACTTGTCGCGAGTATCGCGAAAGGCAAATCGCCTGTTGTTAAATTCCGCCCCGCGATAAAAGATTAATATCGATAACAATACTCTCTAAAAATCAATCGGTGAATTGTCACTGAAATCAGTGGGCAGTCACTGATTTGCAGTTGCAAATACACGACTGAAAATCGCAGCGGTGTACTTGTAGCTGTAAATCGGTGACTGTTCGCAGTTTTCAGTGATAAACCACTGATCGACTTTTAGAGAGCAGAGAAGAATTCGCGTGCGAAGACCTTCGCAGATCCTTCTGGATCACGAGCGAAAAACTGCGCGAGAACGTTACGGCGTATCGCTCGACACCGGTGCAACCCTGAGAACGTGACCTGACCTCCGGGGGGACGTTGGCTCCCTCGTTCTCGAGCCAGACTCCGCTCAGACGGTGTGCCAGACTAGCCGGCACCTCCCGTGCATTTTCCATAAATATTGCACACGATCGGGCGCGCACCAGCGGCATGAATCGGAAAATGATAATTCGGAGACGTGATACGAAAATATGATTCGAAAAGCAATCACTTTTAACACAGATACGAGACGAGGGGGAAATTTAGGCTGCGAGGACAAACCCAACGTGACGTTTAGAACAATCGGCCTCTTTGCGTAAACGCTGAAGCTTTCAAACGCCTGTTGTTGCACTCGGCTTCTCAATTATGCACGTACCAGTTGGAGAAATATTTTCTTGTTTCTCTTTACTTTTTCCCCGGTGTAACTACCTCATTATTCCTCGGCGCACATAAGTTATGTTTCCTAACGGAAAGAAGTGCTGCGTGCAAGATCAATATCGGGTCTTCGTGCATCGCCACGCCGAGAAATGAATCGGGTCGCTTATCGCACGCTAAAGATGAGATTTTAGAATGTGTTGCAACTTGCAGCAACAATTTTCTAGGTACGACAAAAATAACTGAGATACACGAATGAAAAATGAATAAGATATTTGAAGGAATAAAGGACTAAGAAAAATATTACCTCAGCCAGGGTTTGAACCTGGACCTCCCTCTCGCTAGGCGGGAGTCTCAACCAATTCGGAGGCATATTTTTTTTATTTTTAAATTAAAACGCGCCTTTGCACCTCCCGCACATTTTTAGAAGATATTTCTAAAATGTTGCCGCTAGAAATTTTGCAGGCTACAATGTTCCAGCAGCTCCAAAAATAGTTATAAATTTTTGTTGCAAAACACCTGGAAACCTGCGTTAGTAAAATATTTTTTGAGTGCAGAGTCGATTAGAGGATAAGCAAGAGAGGTACGAGAGTTGAGATTTGGATGAACAGTTCGATAATATTGAATTGGCAAAACTCGCCGAAGATCCGACTCCGATTGCGTGGCTCTTGCATCTCCCGCAAGTTATTACGCTTTCGCTCTGCTCTCGTTACGCAACGCCTCGCGATGCATAACGCCCGGCGTCGCCGTGTCTGTCGCTCTCGATTTTCGCACATTGATTGGACTCTCGGTCGCCTCCTCGAGACTCGCGTCCCGCTGGCGTGCCGTCCTCGAGACGCACTCTCCATATCCTTCAGCCGGACTCGCAGCTATTGTCCAGCGATATTAAATTGCGCGTCTTATCTCGCGTAAAAATCGGAGCAGCTCCGAGTTCCGGAAACGAATCGCTCTCGACGATCTTTCTCACCTCTTTACGCGAGATCGTTTGTCTCGCGCGAGAAACCGCTCCGCCAGATTGCGCCGTCTTTGCATTGTATCTGAAAACTCTCGTTTCTGGCGCGGCAGTTGGGCAAACAGACCGACGGTATTCCTTTCCCTCGGCCACTGCTACTGTTCTAAAAACCACACGCTCTTGACATACCCGGATTTCGGTCAGCCCGGGCGCGCACACGTGAGTCTTCCGGTTGGTATGACGCAGGCACGCCACGAGAGAGTGGTCATGTGTCCATTACGTAGTCTGGCCCACACGTGTACGCGCGGGAGATGAGCTGGCCGTTTCGGTATAACGCCACGTACAAGTAATCCCAAGGCTGTCCAGTTCGTCCGGCGCCTCCTTATGCGATCAAGGACGGACGGACGGATGGATTGACCTCCACGGGGCAGCCAATTCGATCCTATTCCAACCGCTCGCCTAAATGCCAGCTCCTCTCGACCTTATTGTAATGTTCCTCTCTTTTTATTCTCCAACAGTGATTCTGAAGATGCAGCGTAAGATCCCACCATCGAGGGACGATAAGTAATAGTCGGAAAAGTGATACGCCCACTCTCTAAAGGCAATCAGTGCGTTAGCACTGAATAATTTAGTGCTACACTTATAACTGTGAATCAGTGATTATTCACTGATTTCAGTGATAATCTACTGATTGACTTTAAGAGAAGTGGCGAGCGTGGCGCAGAGAGACAGTGCACTGCTTAGTAAATAAATAAACGAAAAGATCAAAGTTCAAATCCAGCTACGGACACCGCTGGTTTTTTCGGATGCCACCTCTCGGAGGGAAGTGGTAATCATCTAGAGTATCCTGCCACACATACCCCTTTAGGTGTACAGCCCTCCAGGTCGGAGGTTTTCTACGGCAAGGTCAGCAGCCTATCGAAGGTGAAATGAAACCAAATGCTCAAAGTACCAGTTCGTTCTGGTACAGTACCAGAATGACCTGAATAAAACAGACTTTAAGCCTAATACACGAGGAAGAAGAAGAAGAAGACTTTAAGAGTATACATATATACATTGCCCGAGCCTAGAAATACACTGGTTCAAAGGATATAAAGAATTGATTGAGAGAATTTAATGTGAAGATTAGGGGATCATTGTACGTAAATGGTACATGCTGCGCACCTCGACGGGACGAACGTTTAGATTAAAATGGCTAGCAGGGATTTATATAAAAATAGACGGTCTCATCGATGTCGATCGACACAGATCGCCATTATCGACATTATATCAAGTACACGCGTCATCTCTTATCTGCCGCAGGTTTTCCCCTTGTGTATATTAAACGCACAACAATGCTCGCCTATCGTTCCACAGGACGGCTCGATCTTTCGATCCGATCGACGTCAGATGACTCGCCGAATCTGAAGTGCGGCAGAAATGAGTTCTGAGCGCGAATCAATCGGCGCCTCGCTAACAAATTGGAATTCACGACGACGAATAGGAAGAAAAGTCCCTCGCTATTAAAATACCGAGGGACGCACTTGACTCCCGCGGTGGTTCGCGGCCGGTAATTTTTCTAGATCGATCGTCAGCTCGAATCGCAAGCCGCGTATCGCCGCGCGGTGTTCTCCAGTTGCACCATCGACGGGACATAGATAATACAGTTCGACGAACCGTCTATCGCGCGTCTACCAGGAACATTCATCACTGTCAAACCGTAATAATATATGTACGTATCGTCCACAAATATACTTGAGGTACAAGTAGAAAGGAGGCAGTTAGTAATTTAAATCGGCGGCAGAATAATATTTCTCGTTTAAATTACCCAGGCCGTACGAGTGGTTTCGAATGACTGACTGGTCGCAGTTGTATAACATCATTGTCGGACAATGTGCCGAGGATGCGAGCTGGCCCGAGCTGCTTTTTGGCACGCAGCAGCGACTCCGATTAATCTCGCGTAGCTACATAACGCGACGTCGGTGAGAAAGTCAACACGAGAGTAGACCTCGTCAGATTCGCGGGAGGCCGATCGGTCGAAACGTATTCGCGAGATCGGCCTAATATTCTACCCTCGCTCCTCCAAGTGGATTTCCGAGAGAACCCAGTCGTAATTACAAGTCAAGAAATTTGTCACCACGACAGCCGCGGGGAGGAAGTTTATCAAGCGATTTGTTCAGATACGCACTCTGTTTAGGCTTATCAATAGGTATATATAACGTGGGCAAACGTTTCGGTGAGCTCCGGGAGGCCCCTCGAGTTTGACAAACATAACAATGACTTAAGTGGCGACGTTAAGTACATACTGTCGTCTGTGTAACATGTATCGACCTGCCCATCTGTTTGCCCAACACTTAAGAATCCGCATTTCCAGTTTGCTTTGAATTATCAGTTCGATTACGAGCTATCTATGAACTATCCCATTGCAACTGTAGTCGCATTTTGTGTTCACATCTAGCGAACGATTGGACCTTCTTTCACCGTCGCTTCTTATTCGCGAGGAGGAAACCGCTGAGGGCATTGTAGTGTACAGATTTGCGGCATTACTGGGCATTAGGCCTTGCTGGCGCATTATAAAGATAAAATAAGATAAAGTAATGCCCACTGGGGAGTACAAGATTTTGGTCAGCGGTTTCCCCCTCGTTATTCGTCACAAATTATAATACCATCGCAATTGAATCGCAATGTAAACTTTAGACCGCACCCGCCTCAATCGTTATAGTTACACGTTGTACGAGATACGTGAAAAGTTTTCCAGGGCGATGAAGAGCGAAGTCTTATGAATGACGGTAAAATTAGAATCGACTTCCAGGCTCGCCGCGGCTGGTTTTCTCGCTGCCTCCCGCTGCATCCCAATTTTATTTCTACGATTTCATCTAAAGAAACCCGACGAGACCGGATCGATAACGGGGAAACGATTGCAATCAGCGTCTTCTCTTCCCGTCGCGGGATATTGTTTCTATTTTAACAATCTGATTAATCGTACTTCCTTTCACCTGACCTCGTATTGCGCATTTCATTGCGCAGCACCTCTGCTGCTCATTTCTATTCGCCGAATCTGATGAGAGATAACACCCCTGTCTCGCCGATTTATATCGCGAACGTCGAGTTTATTTTTATCTGGAAATTTCTTCGCTGGCGGATCAACCGCTTCCTTCCTTGAAGAGCGACAGATTTTTCCACAGGCACAAATTGGCTGCACGTCTTCGCGCTCATTCTTCTACACGGAAAGAATTTTCCCTTAAAATTCACCCTGAAATCGCGTTATTGCGGAACAACGCGGCATTTCGAAGACTTTCATGCGAGGTTGTTGACATTTTACCATATACGTTTTACTAGTAATTATACTTAGCAAACTAGTTGACTAGTAAAAATGCGAGGGGAAAACCGCTGAGGGCATTGTGGTGTACAGATTTGCGGCATTACTGGGCATTACATTTTTCTGGGGCATTAGTTTGGGCATTAGGCCTTGCTGGGGCACTGTAAAGGTAAAATAAGATAAAGTAATGCCCACTGGGCATTAGTGCACTGAAAAAAATTTCTGGTTGAATATGGACGAATCAGATAATTCCTTTAGGATTTACCAGAATTCCTGTAATCCTACAGAAATTCTGGTAAATCCTAAAGGAATTCTGGTAAATCCTAATGGAATTATCTGATTCGTCCATATTCAACCAGAAATTTTTTTCAGTGTGGGCATTGGTGTACAAGATTTTAATTTGCCCCTCGGTAAAGTGTATGGTAAAATTTCAGAAAACTCTCATAAAGCTGTTCGAAATAATTATACGATTTTCGGGATAAATTTTAGGAGAAAATTCCCTCCGTGTATGCAGAGATAACAACGGTTGATGTGTGCGTACACCTTCGGTAAGGAAAATACCGTCGTGAGGCAGGAGGGGCAAGCAGGACGGTGGGCTGCAATTCGACACATCGACGAAATGGTGCCTTGGCATTGCCATGCCTATTACAGCCAATAAAATGTATTTGGCCGACGTGCCGTGCTGCGATCGCGATCTCGCAGCGCTACGAATCGCGGGGTGTGAATTACGACGGATTATTGTTAACGTCGGACGTCGGTGTTGTTAGCTAGCAATTAACGTTATAGCTCTGGCTCTCGGTAAATACAGATTGGCACACGACGTGTTTATACCCGACTGTGTACGCGCGTGCGATACCGCTTGTCTTCACGCACGTGAAAATTCTATACTCTACATTTATATCTTATCTTCCGAACGCACCGAGTGTACTCCATCTTTGTGGTTTTAGAAAGTATTTGTATTACAAGGTACAATTTGATTTTACAAGACGTAATGATTTTCACAAAAATTGCGGAAGCTGCATTTTGCTCCCGATCTCTTGAAAATTCACATGCCCCGTAATTAAAATTTATCCGCTGAACGTCGAATGTACTTGTATCTACGTGCAAGCAAGAGAATCGTTATGATTTTATAAACATCAGCGAGAGCTGCATTTATTTTAAAGCTCTTGAAAATTCACGTGCCCCATAATTAAATTTCATCCCCTGAACGTCGAATGTATCTACATGCAAGCAAGAGAATTGTTATGATTTTATAAACATCAGCGAGAGAGCTGCATTTTATTTTAAAGCTCTTGAAAATTCACATGCCCCACAGTTTCATCCCGTGAACGTTGAGTGTACTTTATCTACCTACGTTCAAGCAAGAGAATTATTATGATTTTATAAACATTGGCGGGGGCTGCATTTTATTTAAAAAGAACTCTTGATTGATGCAAAATTATTAGTAGACTAGATAAAATTAATAGGGCAAAGGGTGGAATTGAAAAATGCTGTTGAAAAATTTTGGATCTCTTCTTCCTCTGATATTTTACATCTCATTTTCAGTATTTGATCCCTTGCACTTCACGTCCTTTTTTTTTTTAAATTCGACTATGACTTTTAACGGCAGGAGGGATAAAAGGGTCAACGGCGTATTCCCGGGAGCGAGCATTTCGTTCCTCGGGGGGTGATCGATATTCGGATCTTACGTAGCCGTTAGGCGCGATGTAACCCACATTTTTATTGCGAGGGCGTACTGCCTACGGTAACGTTTTCGTTACTCCGCGCGATTACGTAACGGCTCCGAGGCTGGCGCACGAAAGCGAGGAATTAGCTGCGATTTTATTTTTACATTTTTTTTTCTCCCCTTTCATCCACGCGCGCCACGTTATCGAGTCGACGGAAATGCCGCGTGTTTCTCACCGCTCGAATTTTGTGCAGTTTATGAAACTGGCGAAGTCGCTGCTGGGCGAGACGCTGTTCTCGAAGCTCATGAAGGCGACGTTTTACGGTCACTTCGTCGCCGGCGAAGACGAGGTGCAGATCACTCCGGTTTTAGATAGGCTGCGACAATTTGGCGTTAAACCGATCCTTGATTACTCCGTCGAGGAGGACATCTCGCAGGAGGAGGCCGAGCGACGCGAGCTCCAGTAAGTATTTGCTTTCTCCGCACTTACGCGATACCCGCACGAATTCGATCGCGTCCATCGCACAATGATCCTTCTTATCTTGCGCGCGGCGCCTTTGCGAGAGCGACACGCCGCTGCGCATCTCGAGTCCCTTTGTCGAGTGTGAAATTTGAGCCTGCGTATCGCTTTGCCGCACAGGACTAATATTGGGGTCTCTATATTTAGTCCCTACATTTTCACTTATCCTCGCTTCTGGGCGCGAACGGGAGATTAGACCTTAATTTCCGCCGATATACGCCAGCGTTTCTCAAACCTTTTAGCACCGCGACCCACCGAAACGTAGAATTACTTTGCGAGACCCTCCTGCAAAAGTCCAATAGGATAGAGCTATCTCGCTCAGTTTAACAAGAAATTTGTAACATAAGAAATTTTAGAAGATTGTTGCTTTGCCCCCAGTTCGAGCAACGCTGGTACACGCGGTTGAAGAGTTGTACCCCGTAGAGATGGAAGAAATCAGGACAGAAACGAGACAGATTCTAGATAGAAAACAAAAAACAGCCGCCGAATATGCGGTATTCTTCCATTTCAGGGCCTCGGTGTCGGAGGCGGGCGACGAGAAGACGGAAGGTCCGCTGAAACAGTTTCACGTGGAGAAGTCGTTCGCCGACCGGCGATACAAGGTGTCGTCGGCCAGGACGTATTTCTACCTGAACGAAGCGTCATGCGAGCGAAACATGGACATATTTATCAGGTGTCTGGAGGCTGTGGCGAGTGAGTCACGGACTTTATTTTTGGCTCTCCGTGGCATACGAAAAATCCTTCCCCCGAGACCTAATCCTCCAACACCTAGTCCTCGGCGTCTTTGGCGGCGCGACGTTCAAATACGGGATGTCCGTCACAATCCGGTCTAGAGCTACACAGTTGGGAAATTGGTGTTTTCTTGTAAAAAAAAATCCCGGTTAAAATCTTTGTGTTGAATGTTTCACACATTCGTGTGTTAATTTAACATATTGCTCCTGCATTAATTGACCTCAAATGTAAAATTATTAAAATAACTGAAAAGAAATGTTAAAACAACACAATGTGTACTTAGTTTTTAATCTTACACAAGACATATGTTCTATATTATTAGTAACAAGATTTATCTGTTAAAATTTACAGAATAAAATGTCGATTTTGTTCTATATAACATAAGCGAGAGTATTCCAAAGTGTTGTGAAGACTCCGAAAAAGAAAATATGTAGAAAGAAGAGAGTGCCAATGTGAGTCACAAAATGAACGGAACTCGGTTCTCACAATATAGATTCAAAATTGCTCTTTAATAGCATAAACGTTTCGACCCTTCTTCGGGTCTTCCTCAGTAAAAACTACAATGAGATCATCGAAAGTACAGGATGAGATTACGGTACAACTTATAATAAGTGACAGTGATTTCAAACTGTCATTTGACTTATTACATCAGTAAAATGTAAAAATAACTTTTTTAAAATTTATTTTGTCATTAAAAATATGTTAAATTAACACAAAATTTTGTGTAGACCGTTTGGGACCTGCGATTAAATTTAACACAAATTTTTCAACTGTGTAAGTCTTCCCCCCGAGTCTCTTGAACTTGGAGGTCAAAGAAAAATACGTTTTTGCCGAAAGTATAAATTGTAAGTCCGTATTTGTATTTTTCCTTTTTGTTTTTCATCGTCTCGATCTGTTCCGCAATTTATCACACAAGCGGAAGATTTATTCGCGCTGCAAGACCAATCTCTTCCGCAGTATCGAGGCTTTTTTTTTCAAGTATCTCTTGACCTTCTGATATTCCAGCGGAAATAGGTGGCCGAATCACGTATCTTCGCCATCCGTGGAGATCGATACTCCGATCTACTATCTGTTAAGATTACTGCATTGTTGCATAACTTGATCCTCGCGTGATTATCGATTCTCTGATTACGTGGGGAGGGGGTGGAAGGGAAGGGATTAATATTCGCCGCGCGATACTTGTTCGAGAGCGCCGCTCCTGGATAGACGATCAAAATGCGAAGGATACGGCGAATCGATGAATTGTACGAGTGCAATTAAGTTAAAATGAGGCTTAAAGTTGCATTTAATCGAACTTAATAAAAGTACGTAACGCGGCGGGGAGATTGCTTCTCGGGGAGGGTAATAGCGTAATTACGGGGGCGCGACTCCGACGTCACGAAGTCGCGTGCAACATCGATTGCCGCCTTCGGCGAATTTTCGGTTCCCGTTGACGCGAGGGCACGCGCCTCCTCCTCCTGATACGGCGATATTACGCTAGGCGGCACCTACAAAACGCCGAATTTATTGCCAATGCGAGAAAGAAGGGGAAACAGCCACGTGCTCTCGCCGTCGCCGATGACGGCGATGGATCTTTCGAAATTCCACGAGTCAGGCCAGTCCTCCACTCGGCTATAAATATCGGTACGTGAGCGAATCGCCGTTTGCGCTTTCCGCCCGAATTATGTGACGTAACGGGTCGGGGACGTTTGACGGACAAAGAGCTGTCACGCGTTGACTAATGTCTAAGAAATAGAGAGGAAAATTAACAAGGTGTGCCCCGGATAAAGAATATTGCTTCGTAAACTTTTACAGAGGACGAAGTTGAGACTCAGCGGCTGAAATATCCCTCTCAGAATATTACCACCCATGCCCAAGCTGATCCCTATCCTGGTAAGAAGACACATATTTCCCTTCCTTCCCTCGGGACCTTCTCCGTAAACATATTTTCTGTTATTATCCTGAAGCGTTTTACTTTCACGAAACAATAATTCGCCTAGCTGGTACTAATGTAACGTGACGTAATTCGAAATATATTCTTGCAGGTGCTTCGATGGGAATGGGCATCACAGCTGTTAAATTAACGGCGCTCGGTCGGCCGCAGCTTCTGGTTCGTAACTTAATTTTTACTACTGACTTTAATCGTAATCCATTTGTGAGCTTATAACTCTTCGTTTCAGTTGCAATTGTCGGAGGTAATTATGCGCGCACGGCAGTACACATCAGACGTTATCGGCGGCGAAGGTGCCGTTCTGACTCATCACGCGAAGCCTGATGATTTCAGGAAAAAGTTCGAGGAAGCACATATAAAAGATGAGGAGTCGGTGCAAAAGTTCCTTCAAAAAATTCAGTCGGACAAGGAAGGGTACGAGCTTCAGAATCACAGATTTTAGCGACCTTTTAATATAGAATTGCGAACACAATGGGTATTTTTGTCCGCGCAGTGTGATTCACCTCTTTCCGTGGAGCGGTATTCTAGACGAAAATTACGAACTGAGTGAAACGTTCCAAGTACCTGATATTAAAACGGGCAAGATGGTCAGGCTGATGTCGCAGCTCACGCCCAAGGAGGAGGAAATGTTTAGGAACATGATCAGGCGTCTGAACACTATCGTCTCGGTATGCGCCGTGCACTGAAAACTTTTTTTTATCAATCTTCAAGTCGACGGCTATTCATATGAGTTATCTTTTGTTTACAGGTGGCGGACAATCTGGATGTTCGTATCATGATAGATGCAGAGCAGACCTACTTTCAACCGGCTATTTCTCGCTTAACGCTGGAGATGATGCGCAAGTACAATACGAAAAAGGTAATGTCCTAACGTTCTCAGGAAATTGCGACGTTATCACTTAGCTACTTTTCAGTGAATGATATTCTCACTGCCAAATGTCGGTCTACTTCTCAGGCTGTGGTATTCAACACTTACCAGACGTATCTACAAGACGCGTTCACCGAGGTGAAAACAGACCTCGAACAGGCGGAACGCCAAAACTTTTATTTCGGTGCTAAACTCGTTCGCGGCGCGTACATTGAGCAGGTTTGTCAACGTTTTCTTCCGTTCTGCGAATAAACTTTGCTGAATAGCGCGAAATACCATAGAGTTCTTATCCAGGAAAGGGCGAGAGCGGCAGCTATGGGTTATCCAGATCCCACGAATCCAACATATGAAGCGACGACCGAGTCCTATCATAAGACACTCATGGAGTGCCTTAGGCGGATGAAACAGTACAAGGACAAGGGAGAAGATCCCAAGAAGATAGGAATAATGGTCGCCTCGCACAACGAGGACACCGTGCGTTTCGCGATCGAGAAGTGAGTATCGTCAGTCCTATCTTTATTCTTGTCGGGAGGGAATTTCTGTATACAGAAAATCATCCTTTTACATATTTCTTTAGGATGAAAGAAATCGGAATTTCGCCGGAGGATAAAGTCATATGTTTTGGTCAGTTGTTGGGAATGTGCGACTACATCACATTTCCATTGGGTATGCAATAATTCTTTAAGCTCAAATATATTTCTCGCGATAAGATGAGGTATACGCGTGCGTTAATCTCGAATGAAATTTCCAGGTCAATCTGGTTACTCCGCGTACAAGTACATCCCGTACGGACCCGTTAAGGAAGTTCTGCCGTACTTGTCGCGGCGCGCGCAAGAGAATCGGGGCATACTGACGAAGATCAAGAAGGAGAAACGCCTATTGCTGAATGAAATCGCGAGACGTATAGTGCGCGGCAAGATCTTTTACAAACCCAAAGGCAATTACACTCCGGTTTGAACAGTCGATCCGTTTAGTTGCACACAGACAGAATTTTAAATATTAAATTAAGTAGTGATTGTAAATTATCGAGAACTCTCCTGAAAGAACTTGATACGAGCACTTCGGATTAAAGTAATTGATTGAAGTAACTTGACGGACCTGTTACTGTGGTACTCGGAAGAAAGAGAGAGAGAGAGAGAGAGCGTCGTGCGCGTACTGCGCACATGAGTGTGTAATGCGAGACTTAAGCGTATACGCAGTGTTATCTATTACGTAAAAATCGCCTTAGTGTTGTATTGTCGAATGGTACCGATGCTCAAAGTTGCTAAGTAAAGCTACACTGAGAAAAATGGCCGATTAAATATAATCGGATAATCCATTTACATAATAACAAACGGACATGTCCAACTAAATTGTATATCCGATGAAAAAGATGATCGGTGTTTCAATAAAATTTCATCGGTAACTGCGTTTCATCGGATAAATTTCAGCGGACGTATCCATAATTTAATTGGAAAACGTAATCGGAAAAATTAACCATTATTTAATAGGTTTATCCGATGAAAATTTTTCTCAGTGTACAGTATGTATCCGTTGCTCGTTTCGTTCGTCGTTATTAAAGAGGATGCCAATGATTGTGCTATGACTTAGCTACACTCACGAAAAGGTGTTTCCACAAGGATCGAGCAAAGAAAGTCTAAAAACCAATCAACTCTTTCCATGGCTGGTATCAAAAATTGTTAATGGTTTTTTAACGATACATTCTTTGGGGTATTGAGAAATCGATCGGTGGCTTTTTCGCTATGAGACGCAACGATCTTTTTAGCACATTTGCGTTCTTTTCAAGTTTTACAATTTCGTTGAGAATCTCGTCGAATATTTTCCATGTGTACATATACACGCGCGCATCAATTATTTATGATTCGTGTTCACTTAAATGTTTTATCGTCCATAGTATCGGTAACATTAAAGGGGGAGGGGGAGGGAGGGGTAAGAAGAAATAAAGGACATTGATCACAAATCAAGTTGTAATTGTACGATTTGGTACCATCTTAATGAGTATCGCTCACGGTGAACGTAGAACTCTTTAGAACATTCGCGATGCATACAATTATCAGGAAGGAACGGTTAGCAACTCACATCGCGTGCGCTTCCATTAAGCGTATAACGTCGCCGATGAGCGTTTAAGTATGCGGTTTGCGAAACAATGGAGGAATGATCATGTTTAAGTAAGGAAGAAGAGACAAATAACACGCGTATTACGAGAAGATAGTTCTTAGGAGTGCGACGAGATAACAGGGTGAAAGTAGATTCAGAGGTATCTTAGCGAGAGACGCGCGGATTTTCGAATACTCTTGAGTAGCACGAAGCAGAAGAAAGAACAAAGGTAACAGAGTCGTTCTTCATAGTGCACGCGTCTCGAGTCGTGATACACAAAAGTGATTTTGGGCTGGCGATAACGAAAGCCGGAGAGAGAGATCTGCGAGAAACGCGACATTTCTTTTGTGATACGTTAATAGCCGTAGTTAAGCCACGCATATACGTACACGAAATATTAGTCCCACTTCGCTTCAGCCTAAAATTGCTTTCGGCGTTACAAGATAATCCGTAAGAAAAGCATATGGCGCTGTTGAAGAACACCGCAAGTACTGTTGATAAAAGGAAAGAGATGTGTGCTCGTTGTTTTTTTCCAAGGAAGAAGACAAGGAAGGACCGTCTTAGAAACAATAAATTTTCATGTCGTGATTCGAATAAGAGTTTTAAATGTTAACAAACTTGTTCTTTTTCATCCGTCACGAGAGAAAATATATCGAAGAAATTTGTCGGAGATTAAGCGATGATCTGATTGATGAAAGAAAGAGAGAGAGAGAGAGATAGTTGCGTCCAGCCTGCGTTTCGTATAATTTAGCGTTACTCGTCGATATTAATGACGGAGCCGTAATTCACGACTTTGAAGATCACGATCATACAATCAACGATCAGCAAGTTACGATATAATTTAGCCTGTAAGATTGTACAAGTTTTTGAAGAAGTTGCGTAGCGCGTTCTGATATTCTCAGGCCAGTATTTCCTTTATACTCGCGATAGACGATTTAATAATGTATTCCCTCACAGTCGGTATTATTACTATCCTTTCTTTTCTTTTGTTTACTTAACTCGCATCAGATTGTCATCAGATTATACTCAAATCAGTTCGTTTCTCTGGGCGATCTATACGCGAGTGCAGTCATTTGTGATCTCCTATCTTTTGCTGTATACGTTATGCGAGAGCGTTTACGTTCAGAGTATGTGTGTATGTAGCCTACATTTGTACACGACTGTAATAATCCAAACGAGATATGTTTGCGTAGAGTATTTACTCGCTTCGTAGAGACGCATCGCGTGCGCGACATAGATCGATTCGCGAGAGACAAGAAGAGGAAGGATTAGGAGTTACGGAGCGCGAGTCTGAAAATTTCGCTGTGAATCATGTGTTAAATGCAAATACTGGAAAAAGGAGAAGAGGAAATCGAGAAACATGATCGATGAAGAAATAAATAAAGGGGCATTGTTACAAGTTACACGGGCTAATAGCTAAAATGTTTCCATGTGTCTATATGTGGTATACCGGATGTGCATGGGTGCGTGCGTGCATGCGCGCGCGTGTGTATGTATGTATGTGTGTATATTTCTAAACGTTATACCTTGACAAATTTGAGATTCAAGGCTTTCTTCGAAGCCGTCTAACTACTCGTGCCCTGTCACGCTCTCGCGAGAACGCGAGCTCTACTCGCGGTCCCGTTAAGACGTAAAATGCTGACAATAACTTAGATAGACAATGTTGACGTATACATATATATATGTATATATATACAGACGTGTAATAGGTGTATGAGTTCTGTCACTTGCATTTATGTCACTCATTGGAAGTTGGAAGAGAGTGCAACGTGAGACCGACGACGCGTTTCTCGAGGCTGTAGGTAGAAGATGGTGTTTATCAGAAACCGATCGAGTATCGTCGCGAAACTTCCGAGTACTCTAATTCGAGTGCTCGGCGTTTTACTGCCAAAGCGTTCGAGTGGCGACAAGATTGGTTCATCGCTATCCTTTTTAGTCGAATTTCCCAGTAGTTTTGCGTTCTAAGAGTCGACGGTGATTTCACCGATCTTCTTCTCTTCTTCTTCTGGCTCTTTGACGATCGTTTTCTCTCTTTTTACGTGCAATTCTTTCTTTTCTTTTTTTTTATTTAATCGACGCTCCTGAGCGTCGACAGTTGGCTAGCTTATAGTCCAAACGAGCTCTTAGAAATTCATATATCGTCAAGTCAATAGTTCGTTAACGAGGAAGAGAAGCTCGGCGAAATCCGCCACGAGTCTCGTGGCGATTAGCGCTTTTAGTGTATTAGTTTACGAAGTACAAAAACGAATGGTCAACCAACGATCTCTACGATGAAAGTAATTCCAAGAATTAAATATAGGCGGGAAGGTGAAAAAGGAGTGCGTGCGATTTGGAAGGGATTTCGAGCGTGCTCGCTTTACCTTGGGGGACGTTCGTACGCGGGCGGGTGATCTCGGGAATGGCGATTTTGCGCGTCGCACACGAAAGTTAATTAAAAGTATCGATCGATATAAAATAAGATAATATTTATTATTTCATGAAATACAGATAATATATGCCTTTCCCCAATGCTACTGAGACGATATACATTCCCTCGCTAGGACACTCGACGTTCTTCTCGCTTCCCCTTTCCCGCCCCTCACCCTTTTTTCTCTCGCCCCGCGGACAATCGGCCGCGATCGTCGGCGAACCGGAAGTAACCAGGTTTATTGCTGAGTGGTAAAAAGTATGGATTTGCCCACAGGCGTTTTTGCGTCCTAGCGGCTTTTCTTCCCCTTCACACACACCTCGTTCTCTTTCTACTCTCCTTATCCCGTCGTCGTCCTGCGATCCTTACTCTCGATCAAGCGTAATACGATTAACTCGAACATCGGAAAACATGTATGAGGCGCATAAAAAACTTTACCGTAAAATGGGATAGGTTCGTACCGACGGAAGCAGGGGTCCCGGTATCCCCGGAATTTGTCCCGGAGATGTACACAATGATCAAATGATATTTCACTCTCCTGATACGCGGCCCGGTTTAAAATAATAGACGGAATCCCAGATAGCGTGCGTGTCTAAAAGACATTAAGGTAGTTGTTTCGCGACGGTAATGCTCAAAAGTTTCTTCCAAACGGGAACCAGCACTCAATTATTACAATGGTATCATACATCTTGATGCAATATTGTTCTAAAAAATACACTTGCGATTAATACACGATATAAAATAGATTCGAAAGATTATAGTTTGAGGCGCTGTTGCCACGTCTCTTACACTACACTCATATCTACTACATGTTGAAACGGAACGGTCAATAATTTTGATTTTTTTTCCCAGTTATTCGTTCTATTTTACTTTTGCCATCATTTGCGTTTGCATTCACGTGTAATAATATTACAACGAATTATATTGTTACGTGTAATGATATTTTTAACGTGTTTGACACGTAATATTTCGTGTAACTTAGCAAACCTTAACATTTTTTTCTAGAGCTTTGAGACGGTCAATTTTCATTTAATTAGTCTTATTTTGCACGTATTAATGTAAAGAATAAACTGCAAAAATTGGAAACAATTCTCACATAAATGATTTTACGAAATAACTACCTTAAGGCGGTATCAAGTTGTCTTTTAGACATGTACGTCTAAAAAGTGTCTCAAAGATACCTTTAAGGCGTCTTTCAGACATGCATCGCTATCTGGGATATGGTCATGTTCTAATATTTTAAACGGGGGAAGTTATTGTTAACTTAAACATAATTACACACTCCCTTGTTTGCAATTGTTTGCACAAACAAATTCGATCGGGTGGTAAAAGTGCGACGTGAATCACGAGACGAAAAAAAGTTGGAGACTCATGGACTGTGTCTTTCGCGTCAACGGATCTTGAAATTGTCCTCTTTTTTTTTTCACGGTGACGCAAAGAGTTACCCTCTTCGTCAATGCGCGCGCGCACGGTCGTCGTACAAACAACACGCTGCGTTCCCGCCGCGGGGAGGACGCGGATGAAAACCAGGCTCCGTTTCCGCCGGATGATGCATGCCAGTGATATGTTATCCCTCCCTCCCCCCTCCCCCCAAATCGTTCTAATTTAACATTCGACTCGCCTACACTTGTAACATTAAACGAGATAACACTTATTAATCTCCCTTAAACTTTACGCGATTACAGTATGAGGCTGGCGTCCCATGGAGCGGAATACCTGGAAACGGAATCGGCGGATCGCCAATCACAAGATCATTCTGATAGAGCTCTTTCAAAACTTCCGGCCTTATGACTGACGACCCGCTGACTCCGCTTCCGCGTATCCCGCTCCACGGGGCGCCTCACCCCGACTTAACTCCTAAAGATCCGTAACAAAAACGTCAACTGACGGTCTGCGAGCCGGGGAGACGATTGCCGCTAACACAATCCGGGAAGATGCCCTGAACACCTAGGTGCCTCGTAAAACAGGCGATCTGTGGTGTCTCCGCGATTACGCGCGGACGGCCGCATCCGTTCTCTTATCTACAGAATATTAGCGGAAGTCGCCCTCGTTAGTCTATTCGGGAGGACAGTCCCCCTCCCTGTGAATCGTCACGCGCGACTCTCGTCGAGACGAGTTGTCGTGATAAAAAATCTTACCCAAATTATCGCGGATGTTCGAGTCGTTAAAGGTGCTTACAATTACCGCCGGACTCGCCCCTAGGCGTCGATTTGTCTTCGACTTCGGACGCCGCTCGCGACCTGGCGGGCCCGGCTCGACGCTCGCGCGCGCCTTTTCGAGTGCGATCGGTATACAAAAGGATAGAGTTGTTTCACTCAAAAGAAAACAAAAGAGAAAAGAAATCGATGCGGCTCGCACACACGAGCATCTACGATAGATAGGGAGGTTTGCGTATGTGCGGGTACGTGTATATACCTATATATATTTATATCAGGGAGTCTCGCGCAGGGCAACTATACCTCGTGTAGCTTGGCTTGAAAGACATCAGGTACATCTCGACGTTTCGTTACGTCAAACGGCGATTCGTTCGAGTGATACAAAACGGTACGCTCGATATTAGAATACGATATATGTGGATTTGCACGTACGTGCGCGTGTACGTGTATACGCGCGTGTCGTTTCCCCGCTATTCAGTCGTGTGCATCGATCGCACCGTAGCAAGTAAGCGTACGTGTGTACATATACATACGTATATGTGCTATGTATGTATGTACGTACACGTGTATGTAGTGTCCGTATACACAGCCGTTCCATCCAGCTTCGGAAGAGCGATCCTCTCATTAATCGCAGCTCGAACGCGCCCGGAGAGAGAGCTTTAAAGCGCCCATCGATCGTCGCCGTCCTCGCTCCAAATTCGCGGAGGAGCGAGAGAGACGGAGAGACAGAAGTCTCTCCCGAGAGTCGAGTGCTAAATAGGACACCGCAGTAGCTCGCAATGCTCCGCGCTCACACGAGATACGCCGGATATCACGTCGAGGCTGCACGCTATCGGCGCTGGATTTTACACGCTCCCGCGACTAACTCCAATTCTTAGTCGCAGGTTCGAGCTCTCTCTCCCTCCCTCCCTCTCTTTTCTCGTGTGTCAAGGCTGCGAAAAGAGTACGCGATCTCGTTCTTTGACTTTTATAAAGCTCCGCTTTCGAGACAGAGGGGGGAAGAGAGAGAAAGAGAGAAATGTTGCGTTATCCAAAGCGCATCGCATTGGAGCGTTTTGCACCCGCGGCCGCTCGGCGTGGCGCGGCGCACTCTCGTTTCGTCTACCGGACGATACGACGACGCTTGGGAAGCAGCGCGTTTGCGAATGGACGTCTTCCTCACGAGAGCGTGAAGATCGAGGAACGCTCCTTCGAGCCCTCCTCGATGGCACTCCTGCGACGCTCCTTCGAACTCTCCACGACTAGCAGCACCGGGTTCTTCGGCGGACTATTATCGTCGCTGTCGTCGGGCAGGCCGTAATCGGTGCGGCAGGCGAACGCGACGCTGTTCGCCCTACGCCGCGTCTTGACCTTTAACGTCGCGCCGCCGACCTGCGTCTGATGTTGCTGCTGCTGTTGCTGCTGCTGCGGTTGCGGTTGCTGCTGCTGCTGCTGCTGCTGTTGCTGCTGTTCCTGCGTCGTCAGGCCGCTGCTTCTGCGGCTGCCTCGTCTCGGTATTCCGGTCCACGATCTCGTCGCGGTGCCGGATGGAACGGCTCGTTCTCAGTCCCCCCGATGCCTGATCTCGGTCGTCGTCGCCGTCTCGACGCTGGTGGACCCGCGCTCGCTCGCGGTCGAGTCGCCTGGTCATAAGGGCGCCAGAGTCTTGCCGCGGCGAGCGAGACGGGTCTCCAGCCACAAGTACGGCACCACCGCCAGCACCAGGGTGACGGCGAGGCCTAGCACGCGATAGCGGGTGCACACCGCGCCGTGCAAGCTGAGCGCGAGAGTCAGGCCGAGCCAGCGCCAGAAGAGCGACGTCGACAGCGGTCCCTGCCACGCGTTCGGATACAGACCCATCACCAGCGCTGAAAAAGTAGAATCAGAGATGGAGAACGTCCGCTTCATCTTCCCCATCCGCTCTCGCGCCCTCATTTTAGGAGAATTGCCGTTTTCACGCGAAGAGTCTCGCTCCTTCGCTACACCGACTCGTTACGTTTCCATCAAGATGCATTTTTAAGAGAGGTGTAAATTAAAATGTGCTATTTTCGATAATGTCCCTCGCCCCGTGCTTTTTCGTCTCACGGATACTAAGGCCGCGTTTGCTCGTTCGATGACGCTCGCGCGATTCCGCGCTGTGTGAACAATTGGCGAACGGCGCCCGCGTTCTGACGAGATGCAGACGCGTGCCGACAAAGCGGAGCTTAATCGCAACGTGGATTCCGCTGATCGGAGCAGAATTATCTTCATGTCTTCCTACTTTAATTTTAAATTGACTCAAATTTCATCCCCTCGTCCTTTTGCTGTACGAAACCCGTACTGTCGCACTGCTGTTATTCATCTAGCTGTCCGACATTTTGATCTGCCTCTAATTCAACGTGGTTTCCGCGAACCATCCACCGCGGCCTGCAAGCTGTCCTCGCTCGAGACCGCTTTGCCGCCTGACGTCCGCGCGTGCTGCAGAGATCAAACAAGCTACTCACTGTATATCAGAGTTTCCCAGATGGAATTACAAACTCCCCAGGCAGCTGATATGACGTGGAAGAGAGCCGGATCGTCTCCCGTCGGTCTCCAGGTTACCAGAACGAGCAGAAGACAGGCGTGGAAAGCGAAGCCCACGACTGAAACGGAGAACGGAACGCGTTCGAATTGACGTGGTCGGACCGGAATTATCTTCATGTATCCCTGCTTAAATTTGAAACTGACTCAAATTTTATCCCTTCATCTCTTTGCTGTATGAAACCCGTACTGTCGCACTGCTCAACTAGCTGTCCGACGTTTCGATTTGTCTTTGACTCTAAAGTGCCACCCGTTTTGTTTCATGCATATCGATAGACGCTTATTTGTAGCAGACTGTGTTATTAAATTTGACGCGAGAGATCACTTACCCACGACAAAGTACCTTTTAATGTGCCTGAGCAACATCGAGAGCGTCCCGGCGGCCACAGCTTGCAACAGAGCCAGGCTCACGAAGCTTAAGGTCACCGTACCGGCGCCGCCTAAGGCACATACCACGTATGCCTGAACAAAACACGATCATCTTTATAGCTGTTTGATTTTTAAAAGATACGCAACGCAACCATATAGTCCGATATAATAAAATTCACAGAAACACTCGTGTCGCGTGTTTACGAAACGAACGCGGACCTTTTAACGGATGTCTCTCATTTACCTCCACAAAATCAGCATAAATGAAGCCCT
This sequence comes from Vollenhovia emeryi, assembly GCF_000949405.1. Taxonomy (NCBI): domain Eukaryota; kingdom Metazoa; phylum Arthropoda; class Insecta; order Hymenoptera; family Formicidae; genus Vollenhovia; species Vollenhovia emeryi. Next base: position 462,928 of record NW_011967183.1, on the reverse strand, counting down.
GTTCCAACCCGATGAAGAGCGTGAGCGGCGCCGCGAGCTGAAGCTTCGGGTCCTGAAAGGCGCATTTCACGGATTTGAGGATATCCTTGACGCTGGCGCGGTCGTGGTTGGCGTGGGGCTCCTGCACCCTGGAGTCGAGGAACGCGCAGGATATGCCTAGACCGAGCACCGCCAGACCGAGCCAAATGCTGACGAGGATCCTCGACGTGCCCGACGTGATGGTCGGCACGTAGAGTGATTCGTTGTAAAAGTACATCTCCTCCGAACAGTACTCGGCTCCGCAAACATCGCTGTTCATCATCACGCTAGACGGCATCAGGTCTGTTAGCTTAACGAGGATCGCGGCGATGAGGCAACCTGGCACCACGGAGAAATTATATTAAACAATTGAGATTGAATATGTGAATGAATAACACAATCAAGCAAAAGTAACATGAGGTCAGCTAATAAAAGTCCGAAGGAAGCGAGTCATAATTGTACAAATTTCCGGCAAACGTTATAAGTATGTAGACTACAAAGGCAGCAGAATGACGTACTGAATTAACTTGGAACTTTGAGAAAATTATACGTACAAGATTACGCAACATGAAATAAGATCGAGGGAAATTAACGTGACGCACCGATTGCCAGACCGGTGTCCTCGGCTAGCTTGATTACCCGATTGAGCCTTCGCAGCAGGCATTCGCGCCGCGTCTCGTTGGGGTCCTCTGGATCGACGCAGTCCAACGCCAGACTGGTCGCGCACACGTTGATGTGCGATGTCCTCGCCAGGAAACTCGAGCTGGCGCAGCAGCCTAGCATCACATAGCTGGGCGCGAGTATGTACCTGGCGATGCAGAAGAGAGAACGCTGGACGTATATACGTTAAGACACTCGCTTTCGCCATCGTACTTGAACCTGTCGGTACTCGGCAATTCGAAATTTGCAACTGGTAGCCTCTACTCTCGATTCGTTGAGTCTCTCATAAAACCGCGGTATCCACCCAGTGATTAATACAACCCAGCAAACACAGAACGCTGCAGCAACATTACGGCCACGTTGTAACATTGTGGCAACCCAGTCGGCAAAATGTTAGCAGACTGGCAGCAGATTTGGCTACCTGGGAATGCATTGCTGCAATGTTCCGTGCTCGCCGGGAACGATCGTTTATAAATCGCAGGCTCAGGATTGGGATAAAATGCGGCGAGCATGGCGACTATCGTACCATTTAGGATACAGATGCACGCCGACGAAGATAGCAGTGACCACGTGGGTCGCGGTGACCGTGAGATTCGCGCCGAGCCGTTGCACGACGATGGGCGCGAAGCAGCTGGTGGCGGCTGCCATCATGTAGAGATAGGCGAGGAGCACCGGGCCCATGCGGGGCTCGAACGCGCCCAGGCCCGCCTGCAGCGGGAAGATGGGCAGCGTGGCGGCCGAGCAGCTCGCGTGGCTCAGCACAACGGCCACGATGTGGCGTAGCGTGGACTTATGTGGCGGCCTGGGCCCGGACGGGGCCGCGCGAACCGCCGCGATAAGCCGGCGCACCGACGACGCGCCCGCCGACGAGTTCATCGAGTCGCGACGCCTCCACGACAGCGCCGAGGTGCGCGTCGACCGGCAGGAGATCGGCGAGTATGCCGCCATGTGCTGCAAAGGCGAAAAAGGAAATCGGATAAAGAGACGAAGCGAGGAGTTCTCGGCGATTATCTAAAAACTATTATATTATGTATAGCTTCTTCAGCTTGTTGTTAGGGGTTCGGCTGACGCAGGGGCTGCAATCGTTCGTCACGCGACGACAATTAGAAACGGTTGAACGCTCGCGCGAAAAACTTAATATGCGTATCTCTCGAAATCTAAGCTCTTCAGATCTAACTTCAGATCCCGAGAGATCACGATGAGCGGTGTCGAATCTTTGGATCTCAAGTCTAGGCCAACTTGGGCTCCCAAATTACGCGCGCGTCCCGAGTCGAAATTTTGTTGCCCTATGTTGAACCTTTAATTCTATTATAATAGCAGGACCTGAGACAGTAAAAGAGATCGAACTGCAAGTACAAAATTTACTCCTACTTAAAAACCGATAGTGTCGGAAATTTCTGCTTTTGCCGGTTTAGCATTAAAGTAGGTCCTTTTAAGCAGGAGCTAAGGTACATTTTTAGAATTAATAAGATTTAAGGGACACTGAGTCGAAATTTTGGTACTATTTTGACACTTTTAAGAATAATTTACACCTGTATACACCAGCAATAATCTACTTTGATGACATTATATTTTTTTACTCATCCCTCGGTGGTTTTAGCACACCGGTTTAGCATAGGGCCAAAATTTCGACTCGGGAAGATGCGTACGAAGCAGGCTATCGCTGGTGTCTATGTAGCTGCGCAGATCAGCTAAGTAGGTGTAAATTATTCTGAAAAGTGTCAATATCTCAACAAGCAATGTGTCGTCGGTACCTCCAACATGGCATCGTTGTCGCACAGGGTGGAATGATGATGCCCGCTACTTCTCGCGCGTTTATGCGTGTGCGCCAGCGGCGGTGGCTGCGGCGGCAATCGCTTCGGGCCAAGACCGCCGATCGGCGCTGGCTTGTACACCGGGCTCCCCAGCTTGTCCTTGGTCAGCTCGTGAAGATTCGGCAAGGAACCCATCGTTATCGTCCCGCCGTCGCTCGGTCGCTTCGCGATTACTCGTGTGATGCCTCCTCGCGCGCGATCAGGCCCCTCGCTGCGATCTCATTACGATTCGGATGGCCGCCGTCACGATCGACGTTTTCCTCATCCGCGAGTCGGTCACCTGTGGGACGGTAAGGAACCAACTTTTTTCGTACCAGGCGCAAACAACGCTCGTCCATTTTTCGCGCGGCTCGGACGTTTCTCTCGTCTCCTAGAGTTTCAAGATTCAAGACTCGACCTCTTAGCACCGCGTTAAGGGGGCCCCGTGAGACGCGAGATCTCGGCGAATCTGGCACTCGCCGAAATCACTTTGCGCTCTCGTTTTCTCCGAAGCAACAAGTGTACTCGTGAGGCGCCTCGAGGTACACATGCGGCACCATTAAAATGACAATTGTCCATTCTCACGCGGCGATCTCCTTCGTACGTTCAAGTAAGGAAGCCAGCCGCGCGATTCCCCGCGCGCGCCTCGCATAATTCAATCGAACGATACTCGTTACTCGCGCTAATTGCGAGACGGATGAAAAAGGGGGGGAAAAAAATGGAGAGAACGGAGGATAAAAATTGTAGCGGTCACCCGCGCAGCCTTGAACGAGAACTTGCTGAGCGAGCTAGCCGTTGGCGTAAATAAATGAGACGTGCGGGAGCGGCCTTCGTCGAACGGTTCCGTCCAATAGCGGTGATCGCCGATCGTCGATCGGCGATCGACGGCTGAGACCGGAAATCCAGGCGAATGTAAATTTACGCGCCAAACGGGTCCGCGATCGCGTCACTCGCGCTTTTTAATCAGAGGGTAGGACGACGCGGGGAGGGGTGGGGGAGGGGGAGAAGGGAAAAAAAAGGAGGCGCGGAGCGTCGGAGCGCGATCGCCACGCGACACGCGCTCGCCGCGAATGCGCCGATTGTTATCTGCTTACGCAACGCGAGCCTGTACCACACACGAGCACCTGCTTCACGGCGCGCACACACACCTCCTCCCCCTGGCAGCGCGCCTTGGTCCCCGTTATCGGACGATCGGTGACTAGAAACTATCGGATTTACCTCCGTGCCTCTGTCTCGTATTCTAATTTGTAACTGTCAGATCTCCGGATTAGCCTCGCTCGTTGATCTAATGGCTGGGGAAACTCGCAATTAGACGAGATCGCAACAATTTTCCAGCTGTCGCGCATATTATAGGACGACGGAATTTAAAAACCGCGAGCTAGAATAGTTTCGAAGCGGGGCAATTAATCTCGTCTGCGTTCTCCGTTTTATTTCCGCGTTGAGCGTCACGGGGCGATCCGGTTGACCGGGTCCGTTTAAAAATTCGCGATGCTGCGCGCAATCGGGAGAACTTGGCTCCGCGTTAATTGTAATGCGATACGTGCGACGTTTTCTTTCGGAGAGCGAAGCGTTCGAGCGGGTGTTACAAGTCGAGCGAGATCATCGAGGGAACTTGGCCGCTGGCAGAAAGTTTCGGAGAGTAATCGGTGGATTCGAGAGCGATTTGGCCGGCTCGGCGACTTCGATGCCGACGGTCTTCCGTTATTTCGACGCGCGTGCCTCACGCGATGGAGTTCCGACGCGTGGAAATGTACCGAAAAAAAAAAAACGATCCGCAGCTAGGTGGGTGTAGCCGGTAAACCGAAGGTGAACGAGTTTTTCACGCGTAAAACTGCACACCCAGCGCGGCATACGACTCACGTTCTCGGAATCCGAATCGGGAAACCCAGGGCAGAAGGGGAAGGGAGGAAAAAGACGTGGAATCAGCGAACGGATCTCTCTCTCTCTCTCTCTCTCTGCTAAAACAAAGTACAGTACGGTCCAAGGAGAAATGAAAAGTCAAGATGACGTCAAATTGACGTGCACGTGGTTAGGTGATCGAATTGGTGAGACGTCCGGCTATTAAGGTAGGTTGTTTCGCGACAGTAATGCTGGCCAAGGAAACCAGCCCTCGATTATTATAATGATATCTTGATGCAATATTGTTCTAAAGTATAGATTCGAAAGGATATAGTTTGAGGCGCTGTTGCTACATCTCTTACACTAGACTCATGTCTGCTATTCTTCCCAATTTTCAGTTTCAACTGTTCATATCGTTGAAACGGAACGGTCAATAATTTTGATTTTTTTTTAGTTATTCGTTCTATACAACATATTTGTTTCTCATACGAATCTCTCACTCACCGTTAAGCTTGAAAAAAATAAAATGTACCATCATTTGCGTTTGCAAACGCAAATATTAATATTTCAACACATAATAATATGTGTAATAATATCACAACGAATTATATTGTTGCGTGTAATAATATTTTTACCGTGTTTTACACGTAATATTTCGTGTAACAGAGCGAACTTTAACATTTGTTTTCAGACCTTTAAGACGGTCAATTTTAATTTAATTAGTCTTATTTTGCACGAATTAACGTGAAGAATAAACTGTAAAAACTTGAAACGATTCTCACATAAGTGATTTTGCGAAATAACTACCTTAAGAGGGAGGTCCAGGTTCAAACCCTGGCTGAGGTAAAGTTTTCGCAACAAATTACAAAATTAAGAACATCCCGTCTTAGCTCTTGTATCCTTTATTATTTCGTATTCGTGATTTCACGTCAGAGCCTCATGAATTTTACTCTTTTCACTAGGATTCACATTTTCATCATCTTTATTCCCATCTACACACCGACGAGTTTCAGGGCTGTAGTCCATACAGCTTCATAGACTTATATACTAGACTGCGCTATCCGTAGGAGGCGTCGGTCGTAAGATATAGAAAGAGAGGCAGCGCTGAACTGAGTCAGTGTCTCTGTCTAACTTGTTCGTTTTCTCCCCACTCTTAACGCTGAGCGAGAGAGAGAGAGAGAGCATAACTCTTTTGATATGTCTGCACGGTCTGCACTCTAATGTTTAGGGCAGCGCGTCCATACGGATGGCGCAGTCTAGTATATAAGTCCATGTACAGCTTCTATAGAAGTTTGTGGCAGTACCATAGACGTAATATATCTAGACCGAGCGTATGCCTTTATTTGAGCAGTGAGGGGTAGGGGTTCACGCAGAAAAGGACAAGCTCTGTTTCGTGCTATTGCGTTCTCTCTTGTTTACGTGCCAACGAATCATACTAATTAAAGCAAGTTTATTAATATCTTTGAGACTGAATTCGGACAATCGAGCGTTACCATCCAAAACTTGAGTGTTTCTTTCCGTAAGGGTCTGAGCAGAACGGCTGCCATTGTGCGTTACCTCAAGACAAAGGCTCAAAACATAAAACGTTGTCTTAAGGGTGTCTTAAGGGTATAAGACAGCCATTCTGCTCAGGCCCCAAAGGTACCCCTGAAGGGGTACGTGCGGCAGGATACTCTCGGTGGCTGCCACTTCCCTCCGCGAAAGTGGCGCCCGAAAGAACCGCCGCCGTCCGTAGCTGGATTTCAAGTACTCGGGTCTCCTCGTTCATTTGTTTACTGAGCGGCGCACATTTCTCTGCGACACGCCACGCGCTCGCCGATCGAACTCTATTTGTTTAAAACAAAAATTTAATAAAACGTATAACGATTAACATATCGTATACGGGCACGGCGAGAGAAAGATGACCGAGATCGATGGCGTGGAGACGAGGGGAGTCGAGCCGAGCTTCACGGGGTGGGAAGAGGGGAGGGGGGGCGGGGGTGGGAAAACGGGCCCTCGCCACCGGGTGCCCTGAAAAACCCCCGACGGCCGCGCGCGGTGCAGCCGCGTTCTGTGTGCGGTATTCGCTGCGTTGGATGCTGAATGTATCTCGCGGCGTTGCAACGACGTGCGTCACAGGGGAAAATGCGGCCGATGCGACACGGTGCTGAATCGATATTTCGTTTTTCAGCACTGTCCGCGCTCCTGACCTTGGTTATTATTCTCGCGTCGGCCCACGTAACGTTAAAGCTGCCGATAATTACGTGGGTTTGCGTCGCCGGGCACGGGTAAGAGGTGCGACGATTGAGAATGAGAGGGGAAAAAATTGCCGCCAACCCCCGTTACCTGGGGGTGAGGGGGGGCGCGGGATCCTGGGGCGCGAGACCCGAGACGGCCGCTGCGTGGGTACGAAATTTCGTTTTCGAGCCCGAGAATCGACGCCGATCGATCTTTCCCCCGCCGTTAAAAAGAAAATACCTCGACGCTCTCGCGACGATCGGCTCGAGACGATTCGGAAAAAACACCGATAATTTTACGTCTCTCCGTGTTTCGCTGCCTCGCCAACCGGAATACGATTATTTCAGCACCAGGTGTACCCGCTCGAGGAGAATAGAGCCGCGCGCGCAAAAGCGGAGTTTATTTTTCACGCTACGTTACGCACGGCGGTAATAACGCGACTGTGTCGGCGAGCGGAGCCGAAGACAACGGGGTGATATGCGGCGGTTTTATCGTGTACGCACACCGTGTGCGCCGGATACCGTGCATTTAGACGGGAGAACCCTCCAGATGGACCGATTTGAAATCCCGCTCGAGGGAATCGAGGGGGGTGCTCGGTAGCCGCGGCGACACGAGAGGAAAAGCCCCGAGCTCGGTGGATCAAGGGAAGCTTACGTTTCCGCGGTTACGCTGCTGCCCGGCCGAACAATCGCCATGGTTTCCGTCGGGAACTAGGAGCTGCCGAAACCCGGTTGCCTGTTGTTCCGCGGTGGGTCGTCACGGAGCGCGATCGCCCCTCGTGAAATCGAGATCCTCGCTCTCATCCCGCGCGGCGGCGACGACCAGCCCCGTCATCGGCGTGCGCGGCGCACAGGTGCTCCCGCGAACGTTCTCTCCGCGACCTGAATCACGACGCCCGCGTCAAGTCGCAGCGTTAGACCCGCGGCACTCGCGCGATCCGGACGTCGGCGACTACTCGCATGCCGACAGTTCGAGTCGACGACGTTTCGGAGATCACCCCGGTAAAAAGAGTCGTTCCGCGCACTCGTCGCGCAGGACCGCGGGCGATCGCCGCTCAGGACCGAGATCGCATCGAGATCGCCAGCGAATCCGCGCGAAGCCGCCGTGCCTGCGAAACGTCGGCGGTCACCGGGCGCGACGTGACGGCGAAATCGAGACGAGGATCGACGCGCCGCGAGCCGATCGCCATGAATCACGCGCGGACACCCCTGTCGCAGCCACCCTGGGGGTGAAATGTTATCAATATGCGGAACGCGACGATGCCGCGTTGAGCGGGTACGCGAGATGCGAAGGACACTCCGAGCACTGTCATACGCTTGCGTTCCGGCGGATTCAACCCCGGGTACTCCTCTCTCTTCGCGAGAGAATCGCGCGAAAAAATGTCCCCTCGGGAGATGTAAACAACACAGCACGGAGTCTGCGGGATTCTGAATCTCGTTCGACGTGCCGAGACGCAAGCCTCTCGCTTTCGCTTTCTTTTCCCTTCCGGCGTTCACGAGGACCGCGAACGCGGGACCGCGCGATCGACGGCAACCCGGGATACCGATCCGCGACAGGATCCAGATCCTGGGCCGACGAAGGGACGACTCGCGGAGCGGCTCGCCTCGTCTGCGCCCGCAATTCGGTGTCGCTCGGTTCTGCTCGAGTCAGCTCGGCTCGGCCTCCTCTTCTGATGGTCGATAACAGCGAGAGTGCGTACTGAGGGCGCGCTCCTTTAATTCCCACCGAATCTCTCACGAGTGTGATTTTCCTCCGAATCTTACGGCAGCACGCGAAAAGTCCTCACGCGATTCTTAATCGGTCGATCAGCGGGTTCGTTGTCAATCCGGGATCGTCGACGAGACCGGCTGGCGCGATCGGTCAGACTCGTTTTTCCGCGACGTAAAGGCTATATCGGCGCACGTGCGCACTTTTGCAAATTTACAATTGCGCCCGAAAGTTGCAACTTTCGCAATAACGATGCGACCTCGGTCGAATTACCGAGAGGTAAAAGATAAACGCAGGTGCGTGCGAAGATCAGATACTCGCGCGACAAGCCAAGTCAAAATTATGGCCCTATGTTGAACCTTTAATTTTCTATTATACAGTAGGACCTAAGACAGTGGAAGAGATCGAACTGCAAGTACAAAATTTACTCCTACTTAAAAACTGATAGTGTCGGAAATTTCTGCCCTTGCCAATTTAGCATTAAAGTAGGTCCTTTTAAGTAGGAGCTAAAGTAAATTTAGAGAATTGAAGATTCAAGGGAGGAGTAAAAAATGTAATGTCATCAAAGTAGGTTATCGCTGGTCTATGTAGGTGTGTAGATCAGCTAAGTAGGCGTAAGTTATCCTTAAAAGTGTCAACAGTACCAAAATTTCGACTCGGGAAGCGTTCCGTTTCTGGAACAAAGCGCGCCGGCGAGTTCGTATCAATTGGCATCGAAATTCCATGTCGCTCGCTCGTCGAAAATCAGGTCGGGGTCACCCGTGGACGATATTAAATCCCGTAATCAGCATCCACGAGCCACTAATTGCCCGTTGTTACGGGGACGAAGGTTTCCGCTCGCGAATCTAACGGCCTTCCGCAAGTATGCACGCGCAGTCGCATCTTTCGATTCTGTCGCGGGCATCGTCGACGGTAACGTCGATTGTCGCACCTGTCACGCGTAACTGACACAACTGTTTTACAACGAGGGAGAATCGACCGCGAAGTTGAAGGCGATTCGCGATATCGGCAGGTAAAGTTAATTGAATCGGCAAGGGAGAAAGAGAAGAAGAGGACGCAACGTACGTTGCTTAAACTGCGGCGAAAAGATCCGAGACGATCAATTGAGTCCGCAATTTTTCCAAGCTGTAGCATTTTACTCCCCGATAATTCGATAATCAGAACGGATCCGCAGTCGTTCAATCACTGTCGCGAACAAACCTCCTCGACACGTTCTGACGTTTCAATGTTATACATTTAGGCTTCCGCTACGTTTGACTCGGCAAAAAGTTTCCAGCTGTATCCGGTTGCGTGAACGTCCTTCGACGATGTCAAAATTAAAGGATTCGGCAGGAGAGATCGTAAATCTATCGCGTAGGGTGCACATTTGTGGCATTACACTGTTCAACGGAAAGAAGTGCACGAGACCCGTTTACCAAAGTGCTTGGCAGATTCTCTCCGTAAGCCACAATTTTAGCCTGATAAACTCAATCATCAATATCTTTTTAAGCATAATCGACACACACACAAGAAATTCCTTTTAAGTGCTGAAAGTCCCAACACAGGGTGTCTCATTAACGTGATACAGCAACTTGATTCACATCCAGCGTTAAAAAAGAACTACAAGAAAACAATTATGCTCAGTTCTTGAAAATTAATTTTGTTTTTGTACGCTTATTAGTCCGTTTGCATATATCCACGTTTATTTATAACAACGGTGTTAGGGGACTACGGTCGATAAAATGAAATGCTCCACATTTGCAGTAAGCCAACGCGATCTTTTCCCGATAAGACAAGGTCCTGATCAAACTTGTGGACAAAGACGCCGAGCTCTCGAAGGAGAGCGACGCGATGAATAATCGCGGTATGCGGCATTTATCCCATTTAGCCTCCCCCCCGAAGATCAGGTTCCGATTAGAGATCGCAATCGCGAGCGCGACAATAGGGACATGCGCGTTCTGCTCCCGTCTTTCAAGGCGAGACGACGAATCTCCTTTGTCATCGCACAACGTTTAAGAGCCCGTGACACACGAGAGAGGCACGGGGAAGTGTGTCAATGTTACGGCGATCGCATGCCAGGTATCCGTGTACTTAGGTACGTGCGTGCCGCTCTTCCAGCCGCGGGGTTAATCACCTCGCGCCGCTCATTGTGTTCTCAGCGATCGACGGGGACCGGACTCTTCCCAGGCTAAGGGCGATCGGCGATCGCCTCTTCGAAAAGTTGCAGATAAAATTGCGACAGCAGGATCGAGCCAAGTGTCGTCGAGGTCCCGCGAGGTACCAAATATAATTATCTTTCAAATACGCCAAGATCGTTACATTGTCGCGTGAGCGTCTCCAAGTACGGCCACGTTAATTATCCGGATGAAACACCGGCGATACACATCTTCTGCCGCCGGCGCGCGTGACTTCGCGCTCCGAAGGACTTCGCCGTTACGTTTCCGCGGCGAGGCGTCTCGCCGCGCTCCTCTCTTCCGCTCGCCCGCGTCGGTTTCTAGCGGCAAGATGATGTAACGAGTAAGGTGCAAGCGGTCAAGTCGCGGCGCGCGACCTTGAAAATCGAAGATCGAGAGTATCTCCGCCGTCGATGGCCGATGGTGGTGGTGGTGGTCTCCCACCGTGGCGAGGTGTAATTGCACCTGTACACCATATCGCGAGTCCTGTCCCCTACTTCCTTCGTTACACGCGCGGAAGGAAGGCCCCCCGATCCTTGGACACTTTCTTATAAATGTACGTTGGCCACCGGCTCGCGTTTCATTTGACGCTCCACCCTCCTGCACGCGGAGGGATCGATCCGCGGGTCCGTTCCGTTCTCTCGTTACCTGGTTCCTCCGCCCGGCCACCCTTCGTCGTCGCGCGTCACGCGGCCGATCCAGTGCCAGCCAGGCAAGTGGATTCCATCCGATCTTTCCTAGAGTTCGAGGATCTCGGCCGCGGTCTCGCTCGTTCAAGGATACTCGTGAGTATTCTCTCTCATCCTTGTCAGCTTTTCCGACGGGATTTCGCACTCTCTAAAAGTCAATCGGCGGATTATCACTGGAAACAGTGATTCACAGTTTCAGTAGTGTACTTGTAACCGCAGATCAGTGACCATTCGCTGTTTTCAGTGATAATTCACCGATTGACTTTTAGAGAGCAGTTAAAAACGGCTCTACAAGAATGCATTCCAACGTCTTCCTCTTTTACTTTGGTGACTTGTAAGGCTGCCGTTGTCTCAAAAATAGTCACAGCATACTTTTCGCTCGCATGGAGTTGTCGCTCATTTTTATACCAAGAAATTTTATGGAATGGATTTCCTATAACGGTACAATTTGATAACAGGTTGTGACGTTTGGATAAATCTGGGAGATCTTGTTCGCTCCGTTTCAACGGGCGATCAAAAGAACGCGTGAGCTCCTCACTTGCCGCTTGTTGAGAGGCAAGCTGTCGGTGAGCTAGCGACAAAACATTTGCCGAAAGAGCAGTGTACTCTCTAAAAGTCAATCAGTGCATTATCACTGAAAGCAGTTATTAAGTGTAGCACTGAAGAATTTAGTGGTACACTTGTAATTGTAAATCAGTGACAATTCGCCGATTGACTTTTAGAGAGTAATATTTGTATGCAAGCTTTATTTCATATCTCGTCGTTCCGTTTTATTCCGGAGATTTTGATCGACCGCTCGTTCTTTCAGCCTATTGCGATATCTCGTGACATACAGAGCACCTTTAAACTACTTGCCTTCCCTTCGATTTCTATCATTCCGTTCCAACAGAACGTCAAACGTTAAGATCTGATACGTCGCATACTTTCGCGCTGAGAGAAAACTGCCTAAATTAGCTGAAAAGATGGCGGTAGCTTGAAACGAGCGTTCTACGCGACGTTCGCTGAACCGGATTTTGACAATGGAAATGCGTCTGAATGCGAAAAGGAGCGAGTGAAAGTATCGAGTAAACGTACGAAGGAAAGACAATACACGGGACTCTGGGCGTACTAACGTAATACAACGATATGCAATACGAAGAATAGTATTCGCGCAGCTCGTTTGTCCCGCGCTGTTTATGAAACGCTTGGAATGTCAATGGACAGGAATATTAAATCCGCGCACGTATCCGAACAACTGAATTCACATATTTACTCGATTTTACTGTGACAAAAGCGATATGGTGCAATGAATTAAAATGAATCTATTATTTTCGTTAAAGACATACCTTTCGGAAATGGACATTTAAAAATGGTACGTTATTATCAATGGCATACTTTTGAAATGCTATATTATTTCTCTTAATTATTCTAAAATTCAGAATTGGGAAAGTGTAACGAAGTTAAGTTAGAGTTACCCCCCAAAAAAGTAACTGTAACTTCGTTGGCAAGTAACGAGTTACTTGCCAACCTTGCTAAAATCTTTGATAAGTAGGCTCGAATAACGAGCAAATTTACCCTCGCTCTCGGTCGCGCAATCTCGGTGGCTCCGGCGATTAATTAATTAATGCGGGCGCGATTATCGCCTCCGCTGCAATTCCGCCGCTGTTCCGCGCTATTTGCAAGGCTCGTAACTTGCGATATGCCTTAGAGGCCCGTTAGATCCGCGTCCAATCCGGGATGCCGACGCACGTTCTACACCCATAATGTCCGTTCAGCCTTCAACTTAGCGTAGGTCTCTAATTAAAACTCTCCCGCGTCCGCTTTGCCAATAGCTTTGCGAATCCTACGATCCGCGATAGATCATACGCGTCTGTAGCAAATATTTCACGTCGCGTGGATCGATCGTATCGGTATCTATTTTATGGTTTCAGTGAGAGATGTGCGAATCAGATTTTTAGGACGGTAATTAAAATTAGTTAAGAGAGAGATGAAAGGTAAAAAGTGTGGTAGGATGAGTGTGAAGAGCGAAAGAGTGCACAGTTGGAAAATTGGTGTTTTCTTGTTAAAGAAAATGCCGGTTAAAATTTTTGTGTTAAGTGTTTAACACATTCATCTGTTAATTTAACATATTGCTCTTGTGTTAATTGACCTCAAATGGAAAATAATTAAAATACTTGAAAAGAAATGTTAAAACAACACAATGCGTACTTAGTTTTTTAATCCGACACAATATATATGTTCTGTATTATTAGTATAAAAAATATGTGGCGATCGTGGCGCAGAGTATTGTGCGCTGGTCTGGTAATCCGAAGACCTGGGTTCAAAACCAAACAAAACATTGTTGGTTTTTCGTTCGATCGCCACATAGAGAAGTGGATGTAGAGAGAGGTGTTATAAGAGGTTTGGGCACGTTCCTTCAAAAACGCCTTGTAACCCTAAGGGAAATCAATAAAATGTATCTACATCTACATCTATTAGAAAATATAAGAAAATATAAAAAAAATCTCTCTGTTAAAATGTACAGAATAAAATGTTGATTTTATTCTATATAACATAAGTGAGAGTGATTTCGAACAGTCATTTGACTTATTACATCTGTAAAATGTAAAAATTAGATTTTTTAAATTCATTTTGTCATTAAAAATATGTTATATTAACAAAAAAATTTGTGTGGACCGTTTGGAACATGTGATATCTGCTAAATGTAACACAAATTTTTCAACTGTGTGTGGTTAAGTAATAAATGTAAACCAAGTCCACTTTATGACTGTAAAAGTTGAAGTTTCAAAATTTAATATAAAGCCATCACAATATACTTTCACAGGATTGACAATACGTAAAACTCGTGTTCGAAGTATCTAGATTGAAAGTTTTCGAATCGTAAAAATTCAAATTCTCGGTCGAGTCGATTCGATTGATATTCGAGTTTACATATCTCTAATTTCAGTCTTGCTGCACCTCCGTTTTAATCTCGCAATCTTGCGAACGTGTGTATTTACGTCTAGATCTCCTAAGAATAGCAAATGCGCGTTCTTAGGCGAAGAAGAAAATGAGCAAAAGTGCTCTCGTAAACGTTTCGCGGGATGTAGTGAACGTTAATAATCAGTAAATTGTTCGTAACTAATCGAATAATCGTGGCTGATAAATGCACATCGCACACGTCCATTCAGTATCACGTTGGATTCAGTATACGTTTGACTATGAATCAGTCGATATCGCAATGACCAGCGACCGTCATGGACAATTTGTTAGATGTTTAATGTTTACGTAATATATGTTTATTGGGTACGAGAACCCAACACGTCTTTAAATAGCTTATTAATATGATATTCATCCGTAATAACTATTCCACCTGCCTACTTCAGCTACCAGTTTTTCCTGTTACCGTATCTCGTTTCTGATCGCGATCGCGGACCGTGTTTACGGGACCGTGTGTGCCCGCTACTATTTTGCAACGGGCGACGCGTACGTTTACGTTACGTAATTAAATTCTAGCTTATTGCCGGAGCGAAAAAACAAAGAGCCCGAGAATCGGAGTGCGATATCGGGAACAGCGGCGCGCGGCGCCCGCGGGAATTAACGTCCGAGATTTATATTTTTCATTTACTCTCGGTATAAAACTTTCACCGAAGAAAGGTCGCCGCCGGAGACTCGTAAGAGCGCTTTGCACGCTTCGCGGAACGCACCCCGTATAAACGACGACGGTGTCCGTCGCCCCGCGGAATCTCTCGAGTGACGCTGGAAAAAATCATTAAATCCAATCGGCCGGAAAACACGGGAAGCTGCTCCCTTTTTCCTCCCCTCCCCCTCCCGGGGAAAGCGAGACGGCGAATGGCTTTTAATCGATCCGACGGCGCGCGCGAACTCTTCTCCCGAGGCGATGTATAAATAATGTATCGAAAGGGAGAGCCGAGTGAACCGTCGCCGTAAAAATATATACCCACGAAAACCGCCGTGCGCGAACGGAGACGCCGAGAACGCGGGAGCGGATCTGTCTCATTCATAATCTCGGCAAACGAGATTAAGATACGTATCTCTAGACACGTGCAACTCGAATATGCATCTAATCACTGGCGCACCGCGCGATTCGCCGCTTATTGTCCTTCGTGTTGTATTCGCGCGTTATTCGAGCAGGATGCACGCACCGTTTCGCCTTGGCGCACTCCTCCGTTTTTTGTTCCTGCGCTAATTGCTGACAACGCGTGAACGCACAGCGCGTAATACGGTGGGATTCTGTATCGCGACACGGTTGAAAGATTTGCGTTAAATTTCACAGATATCACACGTCCCAAACGATCCACACAAATTTTTGCGTTAATTTTACACAATATGGACATGTTAAATGATCACACTAATACTCTGTCAATATTTCAACACAAAATCAATGCAAATCTCAGAATAATTTGAAATAAATTTTGTGTAAAATTAACATTTTTTTAATGACCAAATGAATTTCTGAAAATGTAATTTTAACATTTTACAGATGTAATAAGTCAGATGACGGTTCACACATTTTATTCTGTAAATTTGAACAGATAAATCTTGTTACTAATAATATAGAACATATGTATTGTGTAAGATTAAAAAATAAGTACACGTTGCGTTGTTTTAACATTTCTTTTCAAGTATTTTAATAATTTTACATTTGAGGTCAATTAACACAAGAGCAATACGTTAAATTAACACATGAATGTGTCAAACATTTAACACAAAAATTTTAACCGGCAACTTTTTAACCAGGAAACACAAATTTTTCAACTGGAGGCGCGAATCTGCGTGAATGCATCGTCGCGAGCGAATTTTTAAGCCGTGCCACCGGACAAACGGTATCTGCAGCCAGACATTTTCTAGAATTTTTCAAAGCGACGATTATCTCGTCTATATTTTACATCTGTGAAATAATAGAGGCGATAATTGGACTTTATCTGGAATCTACGAGTTTCTGCGAACGTGCAATTACGCGGCCGTTCATTAACAATAAACAGTTTTTCGACGCGCCCGTTCGTTCCGCTCGTCATGACATTGCGGAACGATTTTTGCCTATCATTAAGTACTCCGCTTTAATCGCCACTGATGTAACATGAACCGGCACGACGGCACTTCTGAGTAATAAAATCTGAGTAACCAGCTATATTTTAACGTAAATTATATCCCCCCTGAGATATTACAACATCGTGCATTCCTTTATATCTCTATACTTGGCAGTTGTATAATCTGCGAAGTCGCCTTCGAGACGCAAATGAAGTTCGAGTCCCAAGTTAAACGTACGTTTTTTTTCTTTCAAGTCTCAGTTCCCACCGCATTGAGAGATAAACATTGAAAAATGATTAAACATCTCATCAGAGTCTCAAATGAAGGTGTCAGACCTTGATCATTTTATTATTGTTTCGTAACGTATCGATATCCTTTTGCAAGAAATCCAATCAATGAGATTCCGCGAACAAAGCAAGCTAAATCTTCCGAGATGTGGGAGGCAAGTTTAAAATTGTCTCGAAGATTTTAATTGCAAGAAACGAACCGAAATAATCTACGATTGGCTGATGATGCCGCAAGAATTTTCACGAGTATTTTCTCCTTGAAGGTATTCGCTTCCCCGCGCGAATTTTCTATCCGATGGAGTCGCCGCGACTAATCGTGGATGCACGTGTAATGTGCAATAATGCGATAATGCGCGCGACAATAACAGCGGTAATTTCGCGCAATGAAGATTAATTATGTTATACGTGCTTATCGTTGGGTCGTAGGAAAAAAAAGGAAACGCTTTGTAAAATTGCTAAACACCGAACGAATGATTCGCACAAACACAAGCTATAATTAGGAAAAAAATATAAAAAGTTCTGAAAAATTGTGCAGTATCGTGCGCATTGATCGGTAGATAATATTCTGCGATTATTGATTATTGATTATTGAATTACAAATCATTATGTCGTGCAAGGTTTAGCGGACTTCAGCGTCGACGGTTTGTCAAGTTGTCAAATTTGTGGACAAAATTACGAAGCGACTTTCTTGTTCGAACTATCCCCGGCATCGCATGCAGAATTTCTGTTGGAACTGTTGCTTTTGTTACCTCGCGCTTTAGTCACATCGTGGAAAAGCTACCGTGAAAAGATAGAGCGCGTAATTTCATGTAGTACACCCGCTCATTACGACGCTATTTATGCGTCTATCTATCACTCGTCGCGCGAGACTGCGGCCAAGGACTTTTACGTTAATAAATTATAGAGCACAATAATTCCCCCGATAACTTCCGTCACACCCCGCGCGACGACCCTCGCGTTACCGCAGATGATCGGCGTTTAAACCGCGCTTGTGCCCTTCGATCACAATAGTCCGACGACAAATCACCAAGACGGATATCAACTATTCCCATTGACTAAGGCAAATAACTATGCTTCGCTTGCTTATCGTCGGCTGTATCGGTGCACCGCTCGCGCGTGTAATTACAGCGGATTGAATTACAGATACGCAATCCGTACATCGAGCGGACTACCTCGTCGCTGACAGAAGCAGTTCCCCCAGCGATCGAGACCTCGTCGCGAAAAACTGTAATTTGTTAGCGGCGACGTTTTGAGAAACCTGACTGTCCGCGAAACCTCGTGTCTCGTTGCCAAGTTTACACCTTGGCATTCGATATCGATCATCAGTTAACTACAGCAATCAACGGGCGAATTCCTCAAGCGTGTCTAATCGCATGTTTTTTGTCAATATCGAAATGTCCATGCCACTCGAGACATTTGGCGAGCGGTCACGGCTCCTTCGACAATCTCCCGTTTCTTCAAAAATACCTTTGTCATCTCTTTACGTCCGCTGCTTTGTCTAGCGAAGTGTAACGGTTTTTGTTAGACATCGATTTGCCTATGACGTTCTCGTTTAGCTCCGTCAGCTTCATCTTCGCCTCACTCGTCTTACGTAATTTATCAAATCAATACGTACGTGCAATGTAATATGAAACAGAATGAAATAATAAGGAAAACTTATATGCAACTATATTAATAGTTATTTTATTAATATTATATATAAATTTAATTATTATTTGTATATTAAAATTATGGCTTCAGTTTTCTATTTTTCCTTAAAAATTTCATTTTTATGTAAATTTTATATTATAATAATTAATCATATATTATTATATTAATTATTATCTCAATTAAAATACAATTACAACGAAACTAAGGGTCAACAATTAATGGCTGACCTAATGTTTTTTTTTTGCCTCGTGAGTTAAAGCGAGTTTTATCGTGACCAGCGTTGTGCGTTGTGACAAGCGTTCTGATAGTAACGATACACATATAGGAATGATAATTTTCGTTCCATTTCAACGATTTTGGTTCAAGGTAATCCGGCACGAGGCTCGTGTCTTAAGCTTCTCGCGCGTGTACGAGAACACGAGCTTTTCAATCCACGCTCGCTATTCATAATTACGCGATAGCCTTCCAATTTGCTTCTCTTCCGAAGACGATACTCGTGCGCGTGCGATAAAAAACGACGTCAACATAAAATTACAATAACGATGACGATCATGTAATTTCTGTTATGCGAGATTTCACGTGTCGGTCGTGACACGTGCGAGAGAACGTTCGTCGTCCGTCTCGCTCATCGTAATGACCGCCATTGATTCTTTAACCCGAGTACTGTAGCACTTTCGCAAAGTGTCACGATGGCGTAAAGAACTATATAAATTTGCGACACATTACAAAGTCCTTAAGGGGTAATGCCACTCTAACGCCAGGAAAAACAGCCTAACTATTTCTTGGAAATATTCTTGGAAATTGTGAAAAATTCTTGGAAATTCAGATAGTGCCACCTCTTTGCTGATTATGTTCTCCTGATACTTGATCAGTTTTCTAGATTCTCGATTTTAGCGATTTGAAATCCTCGGAATTCCAA
>NW_011967183.1:428190-442554 GCF_000949405.1 Vollenhovia emeryi | reverse complement strand
CTTGGAAATTCAGATAGTGCCACCTCTTTGCTGATCATGTTCTCCTGATACTTTATCAGTTTTCTAGATTCTCGATTTTTGTGATTTGAAGTTTGAAATTCTCGGAATTCGGATTCTTGGAAATTTTGATCGTGCCATCTCTTTGCTGATCATGTTCTCCTGATACTTTGTCAGTTTTCTAGATTCTTGATTTTTGCAATTTGAAGTTTGAAATTCTCGGAATTCCGATTCCTGGAAATTAGTTAGTGCCACCGCTTTGCTGATTATATTCTCCTGATACTTTGTCAGTTTTCTAGATTTTTGCAAATTGCAATTTGAAGTTTGAAATTCTTGGAATTTGGCACACTTCAAAATTAAAATAACAATTCAACAACGTCGTCCACCTTTCGTGGTGTTATTAGCAAAAAATCTTCTTAAGACGAGTATTTTTTACAGAAAGCACATCTGTGCCCAATTAGACCATTCTCCGTTTGCGTCCCGGACCCGTCCGCCGCTGTCACGCGGAACTCGCTCGCGTCACTAGCTTACTTTTAGGGTCGATGCAACGTGACGTTCTCGCGGCAGTTGCATTATACGTAAATTGCACCGGTGGAAAGGCCTTGAGCGATCGCCGGCGCGGTACTGACCGGCGTTAGCAGCTACCTCGGTCAGGATATTGAAATTAGAATGCTACTGTGCCGATCGATCGTGAATAACAAAAACAGTTTCGTAACGGCAGTCTTCCCGGCGCATTTCCGACCGCGAGTCGCGCCGTACCCGTTTCGGCGATGAACGCACGTCACAAGCGATCGGCATCTTTCATATTCATGAACGATGCGAGCCCTCAACGAACGATAGAGCAACATTTTTCCTTCTGAAAAGATTAGTCGTAATGGCGTTCTAAGAAAATTACATTAGAAAACTAACTTAACGTAACAAACCAAGAATTTCTTGCTATGGGAATCCTTAAAAATAGAATTCCCAGGCGCGCTTGGAAGATGCCACTACGCACTCTTAACATCCCGTAATTGAATCCGTCGTAATTTATAGCGTGTACGCGTGCAGCGTTTATCCGCATTCTATCCGAATAATACAAGATCGCGGATAAAAGCGTCGATTGCGCGATAGCTGATACCTTCGTCGACGAATGTATGCGACAACTGCGATTCCCATCGCATGCTAATTATATAATCTTGCACACCGTGCAATCCTGCAACACGAGTGGGAAGAAAGATTCTTCTTCGAGATACGCATTTTTCAGACCAGGCAAGGATGTTCGGCTCGGCAGCTGAAAAATTGGCATTCCTCTACAAGCCTTACGCATTGGCTATAGTGTCGATTGGTTATGTCCTGGCAGAATTGGGCCACTTTCTAATAGGTAAGTCCCAACGGTATGCTTTATATTTCTTCACGCATTTACATAATTTATGCGCACTTTAATCCATCGCATACGTTAATCAATCTCGAACGATCGTATTTCGTAATCGGGATTGTATATATTTTAGTCTGTTATGTTCTCCATTAATTTCGTGGCTTTTCAACCTGATTTTACTAAACGACGTCGATTTCCCCGACCAGGCGTGACGAGCAAAGCGATCGCCGAGGACCTGCATTACGGCGACATATCCTGCCAGTTTAATTCGACGACGCTGACGGTGGCCGAGCTTCCGGTGCCATGCGAAACCGCGGAGAATTCCACCTTGTAAGTCTCGTTAATGCCACCTGCTCCAGAAAGGCCCGGCTGGGAAAACGTTCCGCCGGGAGAATCGCGCGTAACTGTAAGCGCAATTAGTTCGGATTGCCGTTTCCTCCCGCGACAACTCGATTTCCTTGTAGGTGATTGATTTACCGCGCGCGGCTTAATACCGCTAAGTCACGCGTCGCTAATGAAACGAGATACTGTTACGAGATACTCGCGAGAGGACACGCGACTCCGCGCCGAGATTGATCGAGAGCCGTCGTTAACGGTCCGGAAAAAAACCTGCTAAGTGCCGCGAATAATTTTTCGCGTGATTTATGATACGCGAGAAATTCTCGTGTAAACGAATTGTATGCGATCTGCCGTGCGGTAATCGCACCGAGCAAATCGATCACGCGGATCGAGGTTTTGTTGCACACCAACGCGGCAATTATCGCGCTCGTCGTATAACGCGCTCTTTGTTGCCGCAGCTGCCAATCCCTGGAACTGAATGGATCTTATTACTGCGAGTGGAATTACAACGGCCTTGGTCTGGACTATCAAATCCTGGCGGGGCCCAGCTTCATCGCTGTCTACACGGTCGTCGGTATTATCCTGGGCGTCGCGGCTGATAGATACAACAGGTAGGCCGATCGAATCAATTCAATTCGACGATGTTGACGTCGATTCGACATCGTTTCGACAACGATCGACGAGTCATTTCTCGCGATGTGACTGCAAGTTCTGTGCTGTTACGCACGAGCCTTCGCTACCTTTAACGTTTCTTCTCTTTCGTCCCAGAGTGAAAATGCTGTCGGTCTGCACTCTGATATTCAGCATCGCGATCGTCCTGAGCGGAGCCGTGATGAAATACTGGCAGCTCGTTATTTTGCGAATGGTCCATGCGGCGGGGTAAGTCCTGGTAATAACGACAACACTTCCACTTACGGTTCGTTCGTTTGTTCGCAAGCGGACGAATGGGCAACGATCGATCGCGTTTACGTTACATTCAGATCGGAACTAATATTGCAGGGAGGCGGGCTGCAATCCGATGGCAACTGGCCTACTGTCAGATTGGTTCCCGGAAGAGCAGCGGGGCCTCGTCATGTCCATTTTTAATTGGGGCATTTACGGTGGTTACGGCATCGCCTTTCCGATCGGTCGCTACGTGACTGAACTAAATGCCTGGGATCTGGTAAGCAATATCCGATTGACATTGTCTCCTTTATATTATTTTCTCCCCCCCCCCTCTCTCTCTCTCTTGCGTTAGTTTTCAAAGCCAACGTGTTCCGGCAAGTAATTGCTCGTTATATATCCCGAGATCATTTCCGCGCGGAAGGAAAGCACAATAAAGGTCACGGTGAATTGCACTGAATTGTCTCGAATGGAAGACTAACGAAACATGTCCGACGGTGACGTGAAAAAGTACGCGTAAAACTCGAACTTTTCGGATTGAACGTTGACATAAAATATAAATTAAACGCAGGGTTGGGAAGTGACTCGTTACTTGTAACGAAGTTACAGTTAGAGTTACTTTTTTTAGTAACTCTAACTTAACTTCGTTACTTCCTCTCCATCTGTGACTGTAACTTAACTCAGTTACATTTTTTCGATAACTGGTAACTAATTTAATAGTTACTTTATATATTTTTTAAACCTCCACAGATCGCATTAGGCCTCGCATAAACGCCTTTATCGACGCCTTTACAATTCAAATGCAAATTTGATATTTTTATTTTCATTGCAAGAAAGTAACGACTCGTTACTTTTTGAATAACTGTAACTGTAACGCGTTACTTTTCAGAATCAGTAACTTGTAACTGTCACTAGATACTTTTATAAAGTAACTTTCCCACCCCTGATTACACGTTAACCGAAATATAGCAATACTAAGAATTAATGTAATCAAACTGAGCTGTTAATCGACAGGGCTGGAGGGTCTGTTATTATGGAGCCGGAATAATCGGCTTGATCGTCGCCGTTCTCACCGGTCTGACGCTAACCGAGCCGGAAAGAAAGACGATCGGCGAGGAATCGGCCAGCAACGGGCAGCAAGTATCGGTTTGGAAAGTGCTACTGCAACCGCGCATTATTCTCTTATGCCTCGCCGCCAGCATCAGACATTGCGGTAAAGGGCAATACCTTGAAGCGAAAGGATTGAGATACATATCGAGGGTACATTAGCGATCTAATCCGAGTTTGCACTAATCCGACGAATTCGCCTCGCCGTGTTACCGGCTCTTTTCTCTCTAAATACTTTACCTAATGAAATCTATGTTCGAATCCTATCGATCTTTACGAGCAAACGAGTCAAATCGAAATCAACACGGAGAGACAGATACGGTTACCACATACCTAATTAGGGTTGGCACAACCCCAATAAATAGTAATATTTGGGACAGCTATATCAAGAGGCAACTGTATGAGTTTTGTGCAGCAAACCTAGCGAATGTTGCAACGCAAAACAATGTAGATGCCCCTACTATTTATACGGCAACATTTTAATTTTAGTTATTTTATACCTTAACCGGTCTTTCCGTGTACAAGCCTATTTCTCTCTTCGATCGATTCACTTCCAATCTATATCACAATCTTTCTCCAATCGCACGTACCGCTTTACACACACAGGAGTAAATCGCCGCTTTCCTTTTTTTTCAGGCGGCATGTGCTTCGCCTACAATTGCGACCTGTACTACAGAGACTACTTCCCGGACTACGATCTCGGCTGGTGGCTTTTCGCCGTCACGATCGTTATCGGTAGTATCGGCGTCGTGGTCGGAGGGATGGTGAGCGACAAGTTCGTCGCGAAAATGGGAATTCGTTCGCGCGTAGCGTGCTTGGCGATCAGCCAATTAATAGCGACGCCGTTCGCATTCGGCTCGGTGTACTTCAATCCTCTCTGGGCCATGATCACGCTTGCGATCTCCTACTTTTTCGGTAAGACGCGACGTTGTGTAACCCGGAGCTCTAAATTTAGCTGCGACATTCGATACAATGTCGATTGCATAAATCTTGTACCTTTGAATTCGACTATCTCGTCTCGTTCGCAGCCGAAATGTGGTTCGGAATAGTGTTCGCCGTCGTGGTGGAGATCGTGCCTCTGAATCTGCGATCGACCACCGTCGGCGTTTTTCTGTTCGTCATGAACAACATCGGCGGAAACTTACCGATTCTCGTCGAGCCCACCAGAATGGCGATCGGCTTCCGGGAATCGTTGTACATTTATTACGCTGGCTTCTACGGCATCAGTAAGTAACGGAATAAGGAATTAGTTGTTATTGCTGCGGCGTATGATCGTTCGCGTCCGCCTATGTCATTGGGCTTTTTATAGAAGTCCCGATGACTTTTATAAAGTTAACTCTTGAACTATTGCTACCACGTAAACTTGACGAATCTACATGAACAGCTACGAGAAAGAAGCAGTGAGACTGCTCTCGCGAGTCTTTTTAAATCTTTGAGTGAGAAAGCGGAAGCGAGTGCGTAGTCGGACGATATTATCTTGATACTTTGTACGTAGGTTCCATAATGTTCTTCTTCACCATGTTCCTAATGGATGGTCCCGCGGAGGTGGAGAGAAAAGTGGACAAGGAAGCCCCGCCGGCGTACGACAATAGCACATTTACCAACGACGATGGCCAATTGCCAGCGCTGGAGTTGCCGGCGTTTCCGGCGCGGCCGCCGATCTACGAACATTCTCGGTTATGAGCCGGAAGAGGCTCTTGCCCCGAAGAGTGCAATGTAAATAGTGTCTCGAGCTATATCGGGCTAGGCACGAATCGCGTAGCTGAAGATTGCCATAACCCATTAACGTCGATCGGAGATTTGTTACAAAACGGCCGCGCCACCGACGACGGAAAAATTGAAATTGATACAATTTATATTTTTCTATTCACGGTGGAAAAATACCAGGCATATATTTGGGAGATTATTTTTTTTGCGTCTCTCGCCGAGACGTTGATGGGTTAAAGTTCCTCATGCCGAGACGAGACTTGCGAAATTGTGCCAGGGCGCGATTTACCAAGCGACAACTGCGATAATTAGGAGCTCTGTTTTGTTTGAGAGCGGCGCAATTGCGAAATATTCACGTGCGCGCGACGGATTACGCAAGGCTTTCGATAAAGAAGTTTGCGAAAGCTTAATAAACACCGACAATCTTCAAGATGCGCTCTGCATTCTTAAAACGGAAATTTGCAACGAAGGATGCACCAGGTGTAAACTTTTGTAAAAAGAAAATAAAAACGACGATCCCAATATCCAGTGCAAGAGCTTAAGACGGCAGTTACGATCTGCAATTACGGCCTTTTAGGAACGTCTACCAAGATCAATCCAGATGTGTCACCGAGTGATTCACGCACGCACACGCGTGCGCACTCATACATTCACCACGAATTGCATCTCGCAAAAGTGTTTTATTGAGAAAATCACATAAATTAATATTAGGCTAATATTACGTGGCTAACATTAGTTTTGGTGTTATCACATGTCACAGACAGCCTGTCGAGTTCACCATGGCGGATAATACAAAACGGTAATGACATATCATACATTTGCTGTATGGACCGCGCTGATGAAACGCTACACACAGGATGCGAGTAATTCTACGTACAGGATGCGGATTAGCAGCGCTTGAGATTCATCGTCCATCTCTCTCTCTGTCTCTATATACAAATTATTTAATATAAATAAACGAGTCTCTATACTTGTCAATATACAAAAGTGATAATCGCGGAGGAGGAGTCGCGGGGTGTCCTCCCCGACGGGGCACGGCGTCGCCTCGACGAGGGGGTTTTGTCATGAGAAATGCTGTGTACATATCTACATACAGAGCCGTACGGACGACACATGTACGACGTTCTGCGAATAAATATAGCGTAATGTAAATAGCTTAAGAGTGCACGTCGCTGCAACCAGGTTGATCTACCTGCGTGCGCCGGACGACGCTGCCGCAATTACGTCGACGAACGCAGATAGGAAACGGAGGGAGGGAAGAGAGGGAGGGAAGTACGTGTGGATGCAGTGCGTAAATAAGCGTAAAGACTAAAGCCTCCTTTCGGGTTCGGCAAACTCTAATACTTTGCGAGCCGGTTAACACCTGACGACTTAGCGCGATAATGCTCTTAATACTAAAACGGATCCTCCCGTTTGACGAACGTCATGCAGCGGCTTTGCGCGCCGGTTCGTCGACACGCAGCGACTTTGTGCGTTTATTTTGATTGACGGCAATGTTATTCGGGACTTTGCGGAAAGTTTCCAAACCCACGCACCGTTTTCGACATCAACGCGATTTCGACGTCCGATTGCGTCGGCGCACTTTTACTCCGCCAAATCAGACCTCGTTACGCACAAGCGCAAGCATGCGTCCTCGGAAGAAAGACGCGTCTGACGCGACAATTGGATTCGCACGTAAGAGAGGAGGCGTGCCGTCGGCCGCTCGGAACACAAACGTTCGCGTCGCTCGGTCTCATTCACACCGCATTGTCCGAAAAATAAAAGATATCTCTGGAACACTTAAAGACTGTGACGAGTTGCAAAAGTATGCCGCAACATACGCAAACCGTCCTTTCCACACTACTTATTTCTCGTTATTGATTGTCTCGATCGCTCCAAGTCTCTCGACGAGCTTAAACCACGCACGTAAACGCAGGTATAAATCGCGCAGCCTCCCTCTGCACCGCGCGTATTCTTCCTCCCGTATGATCGCAACGATCAGCGAAGGAGTCAGTTCTCTCGCGATTTCGATCCGTACAACTCGGCGTAATTTCGCGAGATCCATCGCGATTCAACACTCCTCCGTGGACGTGCTGGAGATCTGTGTACTGGCGCCGCTGGAGAAGCTGCTCCTGCAGGTCTCCACGGCGAGGGCGGTGTCCGGCACCTGGACGAACTGCACCTTCTCCTTGGGCCACCTGTTCCTGCCGTAGACGCAGTTGAAGATGTTGTAACGGTGATCCATCTCCAGCTGGCTCAGAGTGCTGCTGTGTCGACGCTTCAGCACCTTCTTCGCCATCAGGCTGCGATTGTTCTTGTACGAGAGCTCGCGATGGAAGCAGAAGACCTTGCGCAGCTCCCGTTTCACCCGTCGAGACCGATAGCCGAAGAGCAACGGGCTCGCGTAGGCGGCCAGGATCAGGAAGCTGAGCGCGAGCACGTCGTACTCATGCGGGAACAGATAATCCGAGTACTGCGGCAGGTTCTTGATTATGCTCAGCAGCACGTACGGCGACCAGCAGATCAGGCCCATGACGATTACCAGCGCGCTGATCCTGGCCGCCCGAGTCTCCTCGCGATACCTAAACAGGGAGCCGTTGCTGATCCGATGTTTGAGAGAGTTGATGTAGCTGCTGGTGCTGCGTATACTGGCCACTCGGTGCAACGTGCCCGGCCTGCCAGGCGCCGGGGTGATCGTCACGATAGGTGTCAGTAGGCAAGACGAGGGCTCTAGACTATTATTTCCGACGTTCTCCACGTTTCTGCCAGTCGCGTACGATTCCACGTTGGCGTCGAAGATGCCGGGTCTCGACAAACGGCGACTGGGCCGTCTCGATCTTTTGTTTTCCGCGTTACCGCTGGAATTCGGGACCTCGCTTTGCTCCCGTTCCGTCATGTTGACCGCGACAGAGATCTCCTCCTCGTCGACGCGACGAGCCGTCGTCTTGAAAGAGTCCCGATCGGGATCTTCCGCGTCACCGCGCAGCTCCTCCGTCCTCTCGAATCTAGCGACCGAAGACAGGAGACAATTGGAGGACCTTCGATCCGCGATCTTGCGAGTTATTTTAGGAACTTTCAAAGAGTCGAAGTAATCGTAGCGTCGCTCTCGCTCGTCTTCGGACTCGGAGCCACTCGAGTCCGCCCCGGCGATCCATCTGGAGGATTCCACGATCTCGTCCGTCAGATCGCACGAGGATTTCCGTCTCCGATCCGCTCCCGAGTCGCGGAACTTGTTCGCGACGAGGCTCTCGTAGGACGAAACACCGCGTTCTTTCTTGAGGTAGTTCGCCTGCAGATCCGCCATCTCCGGCAGATTGCTATCGTCCTGATCGCGCGGCGACGACACTTCCACCGGTTGCAGTCCTACCGTGAAGACGACCCCCGACGATGTCTTCTCGTCGCTCGCCCCTGTCTGTACGGCGTCCGAGGACGATGAGAAAGATCTCCGACGTGATATCTGATTGGCCGAGTGCGCGGTCTCGCTGGTCTCGTCGATGGACGAGAGACTCGAGATCTTGGGTATTCTGCGAAACTCTTCTGGGAACGTGTCGGCGGACTGATGCTGCGGCTTCGCGTAACCGTACGGGTCTTCGCTGAAGCTGCCCGACGAAAGAATCGGCCGCGAGCCGGTCCTGCGAGTTCTCTCGGAATTTCGATGCGCGGCTGAGTAGATGCTGACGTAGATCCAACAAACGCCGGCGAACGGAAGTAGATACGCGAACACACTGTGTACGACCGTGTAGATGAGCCCGTAAGTAACAGAGTCATTGGTCGTGGTAGGGAAAATCACGGTAGAGTTCTCGAGGAAGTCGATGCCGCTATCGACGTTGATCGACTCGATCGTTTTGAGCAACGTCGAAGTGGCGCCGACGATCTCCTCCTCCTCCTCCTCGCTGGTCCCGTTGCCGAAGAACGCGAACGCGGATTCGATCGACGCCTCTGCCGTCGCGGTAACGTTCGGCGCGAATGCGTGCCCGCTGTAGGACGAGTTGTTCGACAGCACCACCGTCGTGCTGCAGGACAGCCACAGGCTGCGCGGACTCGGGTTCAACGCAGCGATCAAGCCGAACACCGCCGAGACCAGCCAGATGGAGACGATCAGCACGGCCGACTTGAGCTTGTCGACTCGAGCCCGGTACCGCAGCGGGTCTACCACAGCGAAATACTGGTCGACGGCGATCAGCAGGACCGACAGCACTGACGACGTGGTGACGAGCGCGGTGGCACCTTCCGATATCGCGCAGATATTGCCGGCGGCCGATGCGGACGTCGACGTCGACGTCGTCGACATCGGGTCAAACGACGACGCGATGTCATCCGGCGTCGACGTGGCCGTCGCCAGAGTGTCTGCCGCCGCCGGGCCGTCCATCATCAGCAATGGGTTCAGCACGGCGCACGTCAGTAGATTCGAGATGGTTAGGTTCATCACGAATCTAGAATAGAGACAGAACAGGCCGTTTCAACATCGAACACTGATAATGTCCGACACCTGTGCGATTGTCTTAGATTAGCGCTCGATGATTGATTGAATAGCAAGCAGTTCTTTTTTTCTACGAATAACAGATCGACAAGATGAAGGACACATTTGCAGAAAAGAGAGATGCAGGACGGAATGTACGATGAGAAGGGAAAGACAGCAAGTATTTTTTTATAGAGGAAAGTCCTCCATTATGAGATACGTTTCTAATGTGAGATAGCAGATCTTCAACGCCCAAACTCAGTCACAAATCTGTTTTCGCGACAGTGAATTTTCCACTAAACAAGATTTCGCTCCAAAGGCGATAAATTCCGGGTGGAAACAACTGACGATGCCTATTAATTTAACGGAAACGCCGCTATCCCAGGATCCCATCTCACAATAGGACACTTTCCTCTACACGTATACAATATTTTACCATTCCCTTTTACACGCGTGCCAATTTTGAATCGGTACGACTTGACAAGTGACACAAATACAAGCGTAAAATTGGTGAAAAGCGACATCAGAGGAGATACAAAAGCGCAAAAGGTAGAGAGGATAGCTGTGCGTCGTCGTCTATTTTTTTGCTACGCTTTCGATTATAAGCTACGCGGCATTTCGTGACAAACGCGAACATCGTCACGTGAATTGTACCGAATCGCTCAACACCTTTACTCCTCGTGGATGGATTATATTCGCCGTTTCTGCCAATATGACAAATCCGTCTCGGAAACGGCGACATTTAAAGGATTCATAATGTTTCGTTTCACTTGTTTGCGCTGCCGATAGGTCGACGAGCGAATTCCGTCAATTAAGGCTCGCTTTGATCTAAGTATAGCTGGGAACTATCGTTCGCGTTACTTTGCAAAACGTCGGGCGCGCGATAATAAATGAATTTTCCTTTTTACATCGGCAGAACCGAGTGTTACACACAGTTTCCGAGCCGCACTGTTAACAGCGACGAAGCGTTCTGAAAATACGACAGGTTTATTATTACATTTCGTTGCAGCGGTTGCCAGAGTTCGGTACACGGCGAGTAATTGATTTCCTGGCTCAGCAGGTGGAAGTCTACGTAATAACAATGATAGATCCAGTGGCGCGTGGCTCTATTAATACACCTTACTAATATCAGCTGCAAGCGTTTGCTGTCGCGGAAATTAGTCGAGACTCGGTCCAATCGAGTTTCGATAAACGAGAGCTGACGTTACGCTCGTCTCCCGACGCGGCGACGTTATTTACGGCCGCGCGATATTCGACCGGCACGACGTTCGATTTGCGCGAAATTTTATTTCCACGGTAAGCAAAGATATCCCGCGATCCGAATACGTCGGTCATCTTCGCGTCTCTCACGTGGGCGGTTATTTTTACGTTGTCGGCAAATGTGCAAATTTCCAATTAAAATTACACGAAGACGCCTGCCCGCCGCCTCCGTCTTTCCGCATTACGTCGCGTCGCCCTCGACGCGACGAGATCGCGAACTGGAATATTTAGACTGGCAGAGTCCCACGGGGAGCACGAGATTCGCGCGGTCTATAGAAACGACGCTTCGAAACGCTATTTTATTTACGGGCACGATGGAAAATACATCCGTGTGCTCCATATGCAGAAGGACGCGAGCGCGGGCGAAAATAATTCTCCCGCTGTCGCTTTGAATCTTTCGGCGTTCTCGACGGTATCACATTTTAGCACCGATTCCTTGAGATCCCCGGAAGAGATTCTGCTTTCCTAGAAGCACGTATTCCCCGCGATTGAATCCAAATTATAACCAAACATTCGGGATACTCCCCGAAACGGTCCTAATTCTAAAGCGTGGTCTACAATGGCGACAGGAGTAGTGGATTAAAGAAGTACGGGTTAGACATAGGCTGTAGAATTAAGGTTCCTTTACCCTTGGTCCACAATCTTATTTTAAGTAAGCTGTAAACCTTAAGCCGTAAGAAATTAACCAATCAGGCATTTATTCCCCTTACTCTCCCCTGTGATTGGTTAATTTCGTACGGCTTAAAGCTTACAGCTTACTTTAGCAAAGTTGTAGACCAACACTGAAGGCTGGTCTACAATACATGGAGTAAGCTGGAGTAAGGAGTAGGAGTAAGGAAATAAATCCATTTTATTTCCTTACTCCTACTCCTTACTCCAGCTTACTCCAGCTTACTCCATGTATTGTAGACCAGCCTTGAAGGCTATGATTTTCTTACTTCTTACTTCCAATGTAGACGGTCCTAAATGGAATTGAACCATTTCGCTTACAGCCTTACTCTACGCCTACTATACCGGAAGCACGAGCTTACTCCGACGTCTTTTACAGCTTTAATCCACCACTCCTACTGCCATTGTAGACCACGCTTGACACGTCCGCGGAGAGCGAGTAGCAGTAAGATATAAATATCGATCGCGTGACGAATTTCTATTTATTTGTAATCGCGGCATCGCCGCGTCATTTCGTCTTCAATCGCGGTAAAAGCCAGACGAGGTCGATTATCGGCTTGGGAGGAAAAGAAATGCGAGCGCCATCGATGCATGGGGGTTATTAACCTTGGCACGGAACGCAACAACGCGTGAAATAAACGCATCGTGTATTATTTATTGTCGCCGTCTCGGTGCATATTACGCGAGAGTATGGCAATGTCTAAAAATACATATTATTTCCACTCCCCTCTCGCGCACGCTGGTCTTATTTCCGGTTTGGCACGCGACACCCAAGACTCGCGTTCGCTCGTTTGTCCCGTATCTTTGCGGTCTTAGCTGTCCGCGAGAAACGATTACGCTCGTCGGCCGCATGCGTCAACGAATTTGAAAAACTGCCGCCCACGAGGATTGACGTCGCTCGCGTGACTGACAGGGCCGCTTATCGACGGCAATGACATCGGCGATAGCAATTTTGCAACCGCATTAACGTCAACGATATTATTTATCCCTTTACCAGCCGGGCAAACAAGTGCGCAATAATTCGCAGCTACTATTCTCTTTTCGACATCGAATAGCGAAATGTTTGGAAAACAGAGAGATATGGCGAGATGTTAGCTGAAAGCCTCGAGGGATTGATAGTGCGACAGTGAAGGTCCGATGATGATGCTTCGCGCTCGAAACCGAGCATCTTCAAGCTGATTATGCTCGGCGAAAGAATCGGTCCACTAACCTGTTAGAGATGGTGCGCAGTGCCGGCCTGACGAGAAACGCGAGCAGGAGAGTCGCGTTGAGAAGGAAGCAGCCGAAGAGCACGAAGCTCCAGGCCGCGATCCCCGGATTGTACCACCATCTTTCCAGACCTCCCACGTCCGCATCCGATCCTCTTCCAATTCCCGTCGCAGCTCCATCCATTCATAAATAATAAGTGTACTACGGGGCCTGGAACAGAACGCAGCGCCGTTTCCGTCAGACCCTCCGATGTGCAAGCTCGAGATCAACGCTGATCCCTCGGTTAATTAGCGGAATATATAATTAGAGAGATTGCCGAAATGTTGCACATTAAAATCGATTCTAACACCATTAATTCGAAGAAAGACCCCGGGAATCTTTACCCTATTATTAGTTCTATTATTCTAAGATTCTATTATTAGTTCTTTGACCTGATTGTTGGTCATCCATTAATTTATTTCTATCTCCCTCTCGATGTTTGACCTAGACGTTTCATCATACTTACACTTCTCCAGTTAAGGTCGGCTAAAACTTATTTATTGTTAATTTAATTTAAAATCCGTAAACTTCAGTCGTGAAATTAACTTCGTAATATTCATAAGTCGATATGCGCAGAACGCGAGTTAAGGATCGTCTACAATAGATGAAGTAAGTCTGGTGTAAGAAGTAAGAGTAGGAGTCAAGAAATGAATCGTTTCCATTTCTTACTCCTACTTCAGCTCTCGACGCTTACTCTCGGCGAATTAGAGCGCAGTTCGACCGGTGCTACAAATTTTTTTTTAATTTTGCCTGTACTTTAGCGTTTACACTGAAAGGTGACGATTAGTCCCAGTCTACAATAGATGATTTAAGCCCTAAGCTTTAAGAAATTGGCCAATCACGGTCAAGTATGAGTAGAATGCGCGACTGTGATTAGTCAATTTCTTAAGGCTTAGGGCTTAAATCTCTATTGTAGACTGGGACTAAAGTTTTCTTACTTCTTACTGCTTACTTCCAATGTAGACGGTCCTTTAAAGAAATTCAAGAAGAGACGGTCCGCCCGACACGTCCTTGATCCGCTCCGGGCGAGTTAAAAAAAAAAGTTAGACCACCGCGCGTTGAAGTCCTCGGACACGGTCCGGTTTCGTCTCACGGGCGACGCTGGAGAACTTCCTGTTGCAGGATCGCGTCCTCGAAATGGGGCCAATTCCGCGCGACGTCGCGGGGAAACGCGGTGCGCGACCCCGACGCACGACGCCCCGAAGGAGTTCCCGTCGACACGTATTTTTAGGCGGATTTCCCCGTACGCACGTGCTGCAAAAATATCCGCGTGGACACGCACGCGCGCGAACGAGATTCTCGTCGAGATCGCACGGGGGGGAACGGACCTAAGGCGAGGGACGAGGCACACGCGACGGGAAAA
>NW_011967183.1:423141-427513 GCF_000949405.1 Vollenhovia emeryi | reverse complement strand
CCCCCCCCCGCCCTCGCGCGAACATTGTTACGCCCGCATATAAATAGCTGCGTACGAACAAATACGGCCGACTTGAATAATAAAAGAGCGATCCACTAACGGAGACCCAGGTTAATGTAACGAAGACGTCTTCTGGGTACAGCGCGGCGTACGCTTCTCGCACTGGAAGTTATGCCGGCAATAAAACGGACTGATCTAAAGGCCATTCTACAATTGCGTAAACGTGGTGGTCGGCGGTTGTACAGTGTTGCAAAACACAGTTTTAAACTAGCATTTCCGATTGTCGAGCCTGTTGTAAAGGACGGCTAAACTTCGTCTTTCACGACTACAACGACGTAGGGCGTAAAAGCTAACCAATCGTTCACCTCAATTACGACGTATCTCACTCTATTGCATATTACTTCGTTGTACAACACTTGCTACACTTTCTACTCCTACAACCCTACAACTACGTTTACGCAACTGTAGAAAGGCCTTAAGGGCACGAATATAACTTAAAGCGCGGGGAAAAGCGCGCTTTTGTTCGCCGCTCGAGGCGCAACGCGTTTCGAAAATAAAGCGGCTTCTCTATCTCTGTCGTTCTCGCTTTTACCCGACTGACGTCAACTAATGTTTTTCGATTGATATTATCCGCTTGTTCTCTTTGCATCGCTGGTTACCTCAATGAACTACCGCGATTAAATCAATAATCTTTATCACGCGCATCTTTCCACTTATCTCTAGGATCCGCGCGAAGTGTTCATTAGTTTTCAAGTGCCTGTTTAGACGTGACGGCACGATTTTTAATACGATTTATCATCAAGATAATCATCTTAAAATCACGTAATCCTAAATTCCCTGGCACTTGTAGCGCGACGCTGTCATCGTGACAAGAATTACTTAATTAGATGAAGATCTCTCACTTAGACTTTACACCGCCAGTTTAAAACGGCCAATATTTAACGTCGTAAACCGTAGCGTGTGAAACGACAATGACCTAAATTCTGCCAGTCCATCGTGATCTGTAAAACGCGCCGAGATTTGCTTAGACTTGACTAAGTAGAATGATTAATCACGATGTAATCCCGATATGACACATACATTCTTTCCTTTCGCGGGTGAAAATGGAGAGAGGGAAGGAAAGTCCACGTCGGTCTTTGTATGATGAAAAATGGGATCTCGAGTTGTCGCACACAATTCTTTTCTGTAATGAAGAATAACGGGAAAGGAGGAAAGAGCCAACAGAAGTGGCGTCCATCATTCCGGCGTGCAGCGATCGCAGACTCACCGCCCGTTTGCTGCGAAATCTGGCAGCGATTCAAGACTCGGGTTGAGAGAACGAGTCAGTGAGTCAGTAAGTATGAGAGAAAGAGAGAGAGAGAGAGAGAAAGGATAAAAAGAAAGCGAAGACTCTATCAATCCTACGATAATCCGCACGCATCGACAGTTTATTTCCATTTAGCGAGACTCTCGGCGGAAAATGTTGCTCGAAGATCCGATCGCACAACACGCAACTAGCCGAACGATTTTTTTTAATTTATCCTTTTGTGGGGACGACTTTCAATCGTTAGGTCATAGCAGCGTGCACTGACAAAAATGTTTTCGCTACCGCAGCTAATCGTGATCTGCCGAAGCTATACTTTGCTGCCGTAACTACAAATTTCTACACCGCGGCAAACGGTTTGCTGTCGCACCTGATACAATAGGCACAATGGCACAATATTGGCTATTACAACTAAATATCGCGCAAATTTTACAACCGGAGTTTTGTTACCACGTGCGGTGTTTAGCTACGACAGCTGCTTTTTTCTCCGGTGTGATATCTTAAAAAATTCCTTGAAATTCCAGCTCAATCTTGATTAAGCTCCTTCAAGCGCCGAATTGTTCGAAATTAAAAATACACGTGATTCGTTATCTCGGTTGATCGTGTTCGAAATCGCATTGTCGCGCCCATACGCGACGACGCGAGCGATGCCAATGGAAACAAACAGGAATTCCTCCGTGATTTTATGAAGCGAGTGATAACCGCAGCTGAGCCGGGAAGACTATTTCGTACATACGACGCCCCCGTTCTCGTTGCGCAATAAACGCGCAATCCCATTTTTAACTCGCTCTTATTCCACGGTATCTCTCAGGCTCTTGCCTCCGCGGCTCGCGAGGGGAATGCCATTTCGAGTGTACTTTTTACAACCGTCGCCGGGTATTACGAGCGAAATCGTCGCGATATACGCTCCGCAGTAAAAATGGTAGGTCTCGTAAATGCGAGACGTTGCGCGAGGACTGGAAAATAAAAGGCACAATTCCCCTCGCTATATCATCGACGGTGCGATGCGACTATTGTGACGCGATTGTAGCCCTATTAGCGCCTTCTCGTCGTGAAATTATCTCATCATCCGTGTTTCTAATTAAGAACAAAATTAATTTCGTATTCTTTATATCTTCCTCTAGACTGAAAAAAATTTTCCATCGGATAAATCGATCAAGTGGCGTTTCCGCGGGCCAGGATATTTCTCTCTCAGTGTAATATTCAAAATAGACAACCACAGAAAAAAATTCCGGATCCAATGCTGTTACACTTCAATGTATCATAAAATAGAATCGATTATTATAGAGAAAGAAATGTTTTAATCTCAAATGAAAAATTCTAAAATCTAGAATAATATGATAGTCTTTTGTCGAACATCGTGGGCGCCAACTTCGCGCGTTGTAAGATGGAGGGAAAATTTATTCCAAACGCAAGAATATAAGCTACTCTTGTCTCAATACAGTAAGTCAATCTTTTTCAATTCGATAGAGGAGGAGAATACGAATTATTGATTTTATTTTGATATTGTCTTATTTTTATACCAAATGAGATTGCGAGAAATAGAAATGCGTCAAGAATATTTTTGTCCCGGTAACAGAAATCCTTTCCGAGGGTGTAATCTATCGGCCAAACGACCACGTTTCTCCTTAATTACCGCGTACTGTTTCGTACGAACTTTAGGCTGATTCGACGCAGCTCTCAAGTCGTATACGCACCATCCGCTCTAATCAATTCATACGCATTAGCACTCGACCGGAAGGCAAATCCACAGCTGCCGATGTGCGGTGCGTTTCGTCGTTAGATTCTCGAGAGCCGCCGGCTGTAACGAGAGGCGCGCGCGCGCGCGCGCACCAATTATGCGGATTTCGCTGCGTAACGCACGCGTCTCGTAACGGCGCTATTTTCGCGCGTATGACTCGATAATGCCGCCAGGTCGCTTCCGCGCGAAAACGAGCGCGACAACGTCTGCCATTGTGTATCCCGCCAGGAATAGCGCGCAAAAGTCTAAACAGAGCCGCGAGTCGCTCATTATCCGCCCGCCGATTGCGCACACGGCGCGCGCGATAACGTAGGAGCGCGGCGGCGGCGGCAGCGAATCCGAAGCAGATGTCATTGTCATTCCGCGCAAAGCGTGCCGCTCACGTGAGCGTCGGGTCGACGTGGACCGCGATATGTCGGCCCGCGCGATGCGGGTACGCGGAAATGTACCGTATATCGGGGAAATTGGCGACGTCGGCGACGCGGCGTACGCCTCCGGCAGCCCCGATAAGGCACGAATCCGGCGTTCCCTCCGGCGACGTTCCCCTGCGGCTGCCGCAATGGACGCGGCTCCCCCGGCCGGGCGAAATCTTCCGCGCGACTCGAGTCGCCCGAGTTTATCGCTCGTGCGGTAAGGAACGGCGCGACGACGGCAACGAAACGCCAACGTTCGGGGCGACGTTTCGAAAGCCCCTTCGTATTTTTACGCGGCGATTTCGCCATGTGAACCTCCGGCGGCGGCGAGGCGCGATACACAATTTTATCAAGCGCGCGGACGAGTATCACGGGCGATCTCCAGCGCTCCCGCGAGGGCCGTACGAAATTGGGTTAACGGAGGAATTTGGGGGCAGAGGCCGGTAACACTCACCAGAGATACGTGCGCAGCTTAGTCGACGGTAATCTCGACGATACAAGGGCGTGTCATGGCGCCGATCTCGCGCCTACTCCCTTCGCACCGGCTCCCCGCGCTCCATTCCCCCGAGACCTTGAAGATAAAATAGACGCGAGAAGACACGATTATTCTTTCTGTTCTTTCGTTTTCCGATAAACAGTATTTCTCAAGCATCTCTTATCATCTATCACGACCACGCGGCGTCGGGACGGGCCGCGAGATGCAATTCGAAGCGGACTTTGCGTAAGAATCTTTTGCGAGTGTGATTTCAATAGGAAAAAAAGTATCTAATCTCGAAGTATTTGTAAAACGCAACGGAAAATTTGAAAGCCTCGCCGCATTTATCTCTCATTCGAGCGGAAATAAAAATAGATGTGTCGATGCCGAACAACGAAAGAAAGAGAGAGAGAGAGAGAGAGAGAGAGAGAGAGAGAGAG
>NW_011967183.1:408552-417914 GCF_000949405.1 Vollenhovia emeryi | reverse complement strand
TCTTTTTTAATTCCGATAGAGGAGAATAAGAATTATTGATTTAATTTTGATACTGTCTTATTTTTATACTAAATGAGGTTGTGGAAAAATAGAAATGCGTCAAGAATCTTTTTTGTCTCGGTAACAGAAATCCTTTCTGCGGGTGTATTGTCACTGAAAACAGTTACAAGTGTAGCACTGAATTAATCAGTGAACGTTCACTGTTTTCAGTGATAATCCACCGATTGACTTTTAGAGGGTCCATTGGCTGTACAGTTCTCGGAACCAGAACTTGGACCGAGCTCCAGCATCGTAGACGCGGGCCTCAAACAGCGATCCCTCTGTTTCAACGCGCGCGCGATGCGCGCTAGAATCGTCGCAACTTCCGCCGCGGCCGTTCTTAAAAGTCTCGAATAAGCCGCGAACTTTTCGTCTCCTTTCTTCGGCGACTTAACGGTATCGTCGTGAAAGCGCGCGATTACTCCCGACACTTCGCTAGGGCGTCCCCGGCGAACAAAGAAAGCCGAACAGGAAGGAGCCACTTTAAATATCCGCGTTGAACATTTTTTTAGCCGGCGAATCGGGAATTCTAGGCCTCTCCCGGATAAAATGGCGATATTTATCGAGAAAGCGCATTAGTTTTAGTACACTCTCTAGACGGCGAACAAAGAGAACTATGTAGGAACGGACGCAACGGGCGGCCTGCTATGCGGGTCTCCGACATCAGCCGAGAAACTCTTCTCGCTCTCCGGCGCTCGACGTTCGCTTCCGACAGAGACCCCGCAATCAGAGACTGGCCACAGGAGTTCGTCACATTCCTGCGAGCGAGCGAGAGAGAGAGAGAGAGAGAGAAATATACGATCGTAGAAGGGTGAGATGGCCTATGTCTCTCTCTCTCACTCGCGGAAATTCGACGAACTCTTATCGCCCAGTCTCTGATTGCGGGGTCTCTCGCTTCCGAAACAACGCGGAAATCGCTGATATATCCAGTTACGTCGTAATGAGCAAACGATCTTTCATAGGAAGCTCACGCTGATTGCCAGTCTACCTCCTTTCTATCCTTTGTAATCTCCGTAGCGCGCAACTTTGTACCTCGATAGCCGTAATCCTTTATTACGTTCAGTCAAAGCGTGTAAAGGTGGGGAGAGAATGGGGCACC
The DNA here is from genome assembly GCF_000949405.1 of Vollenhovia emeryi. Lineage (NCBI taxonomy): Eukaryota > Metazoa > Arthropoda > Insecta > Hymenoptera > Formicidae > Vollenhovia > Vollenhovia emeryi. Next base: position 416,776 of record NW_011967183.1, on the reverse strand, counting down.
ATGTGTCACGGGACACTGCGAGCCACGTCAGATTTCTGGTTAGGCCGTGAGTTAAATTGAACTTTGAGGCCTGAAGGAACCTCGATGATAATCGAGGAACTTCGTTAATAATATTAAAAATGACAATAGATTTGGACCCCTGAATATCTGCATTTTTCGCACGTCGGTGAAATCGTAGTACAACTAGTAAATTCGCATTGATTTTTATCAGTGTAGAAAAATGTGCCCCCCCCCTCCCGAAAGGATTAACGGACGTGCGATTAATGACGGAATCAGCTGATTAATACGTTACAATGAACGGGCGTAATTACGCGTGCGGCAACGTCGCGCGATAAAGAAAAAAGGGACGCGCGGACTTCCTTGAATCCGTCAGATACATGACGCTGCCAAAACGTTCGGCACGAGAATGAACGCCGAGCGAGCAGAGAGCGGACGTTGAACCACTTGGGAGAGCCATTCGAGATGGAATCGGAAAGGCGACTCTTCGACGTGTATACGCGCCGCAATCCGTTCCGAGCGGATGCGTCTCGTCTTTTCGCGGGACCCGCGGTTTCTCGCGCGAGGGAGAGAGAAGGAGCGACGTTCCCGCTACACAATCATCCGCCACTGCGAGGGAATTTACGGCGCGGTCCTCCGGCCGCGAGAAAAATGAAATTCTTCCGTTACGCGAATAGCTTCCCTCTCGCCTTCGAGCTTGCGACGCGCGGTTTCGCAACGCCGCGGAGCTTGCGCGCCTCGAATCTCTTAATTAGCGAATTCCACGGACGGATATCGGACGGGGGAGCGTCGTTTCATGAGCTTGTTAGCACCTTGGGCGCTGGCTCGCAGCCACTCGCGCGTAACTGCGTGTTGCAACCCGTCACTGGTTGCCTCCGATCAGATCGGGTAATAGCAAAGATCGGCTGAAGAGCGAGAGAGAGAGAGAGAGAGGGGGGGGGGAGGGGACGGGACGAAGTACAGAGCTCGATTTTAAGGCAAAATAAATTGGAACAATTCGCCAACGGATAAAGGCCAGGCGATATTTTTGCGATATTAATGACAGCAATTAATTAGCCGACAGCACGATACGTGACGGACTTAACACACCTCGGCCTTGCGCGTAATTTTCAGCGTTTCCCCCCGCGCCCCGGCTCACCTCTCTCTTTACATCTTATTTTTATATTTCATTGTCAGCTCGCGCGCGGCTACCGCGCTTATATCCTTTAGCCGTGCCATGTCAGCGCCGACACCAAGGTCGACACTTTTTGGTTCGCTGCAGCGAGCTCGTCAACGGATCGCTGATCTTGAAATATACCGTCTCGCGGCGCGGCGCCTACGTCGGACTTAACGCCTTAAAATTTTTGCCGTGGCGAAATGCACGGGTCGTTATTAATAAGCGAGCCCCGCGGCGGGCGGGTGCGTGCGCGCACGCGAGCGGAATATGTAATTGTGCGTCGGATCGGCGCGGCGGCGAGAACGCCGCATCGACTGCTCGCTTCGCCGAACTTGGTCGCGGCGAAGGTATTTCATTCGCGGGGAAAAAGTGGTGACATACGCGCGCGAAATCGATCCGACGCGACGCGAGCTCGCCGTTAATTGCTTCGCGCGCGATCGCGATCTCCGCGTGCGTTAACTTTTTGAACGCGGACGAGGGGGCACGTGTAAAGCGTTCCACGCCAATTTTCCCGCTAAATTCCCGCAATGACACGTACTCTGGGAAAGAAAAGACAGTTAGCGACCCACTTTGGGGCCTACAATTAGTAATCGAATTATTCGGATTGTTCGCAACTCCTAATCTTTCACGAATTTTACCCCGCGTAACTAAAAATCGCAATTAGATATTCTATCTATGTCCACGATTTTAAAGTAATACTAATCCATTCTCTCAATTAGTTCTGTCGACGTTCAGTAACGCAAGGGCAATTTTCACTCAAGAGGCACTAACCGAAACGTTAAGTTGCTCAACTACGAAAAAAAAACGGTAAAAATTTTTCCCAGAGAACACTGCTAAAAAAATATCTTAATAAAAAAACAATATTACTTTACTCAAGAAAATTATTCATTAGGTGGCTCCTAATAACTTATTAACGTAAATTTAAAAATAATAAGCAAATTAAAACATGCATTGCTTCAATTTAAATATTTATTAAATATCAAAGAATAGATAATTTTAAATTAAAAAAATTTTATTTTAATTCTATAAAACGTTTACTAAGATGTAATTTTCACAACGAAAAAAAATTGAATTTTTTATTTAACAAAAACAATTATTTCACTTAATTAATAGTATTCTCTATCTCATGAAATCTTTAATTGAATGTAGAAAATGTAATGATTTAAATTAACAACATTCAGATTTGTTGACCGTATCTGGCAATTTTAATGTTTAAACATCGCAACAGCTGTTAAACATTAAAATTGCCAGATACGGTCAACAAATCTGAATGTTGTTAATTAATGCTGGCGACCCTGAAGAATATTCCTGTTAGATTTAAATAAATTTACTTAATATAATACATAGACTTACTTGAAACTTGATACTTTTATTTAAATAGAATTAATATTTGCTTCAGTAAATAAAATAATTTTAAGTAAATCTATTTACTTAGTTAAAATAAAATTTTTTGATCAGTGTAGAGTTACAATTATACAATCCAAATAATTCGATTACTAATTGTGGGCCCCAAAATGGGTTGCTGTCTTCTTTTTCCCAGAGTATACGAGGAATGTATCGCTGTATCGCGCGCAAAGATCGCGCGAATCAAGGCCGCGCGCGTATCAAGGAGTATCGCGATCGGCTCCGATCCGGAATTCGTTATCTGTTCGCGTTTGGAATTCACATTGATAACTTTTGCGAAAATACTTAACGGCCGTCCTTCTTTACTTCCCTCTCGAAATATATATCGCCGATCATCGATCGAGCCACGCGATTAATATATCGCGAGCGAATCGAACGGGAGATCGAGATCGCGCATACCTGCACGTCGAAAGGTTGTCGTAGATTACCTTCGATAGCGGCTCGGTACTTCGGCCTCTCGTCTGTTTTCGGGACACACATATTTGTCTCGGGAAAGATAATTTCGAAGGAAACATGAGCGCTCTCGATATATCGCTGACGATCCCCTCGAAGCGATACGATCTCTCAAGTTACGCGAATAATAACGCCTGGGTGATCTCAGAACGATTATTACGTCACAAGGTTCGTAGAACGCTGCGAGTATTCACGGACAATTACTTATCGCGTTATGTACTTTGATGTTACGAGGACCGGATACGAGTACCATAGTATATTACTAGGCATTACTAGGCATTTTTGGGGCATTAATTTTGGGCATCAGGTCTTGCTGGGGCAATTGTAAAGATAAAATAAGATAAAACAAGATAAATCTCTGTTTAGCGGAAAATTGATTGAATTTGGACGTTGAAAACCTACTGTCTCATAATAGAGAACTTTCCTCTACGTATCTACAGCACACACACACACACGTACGCCGCTGGATTTGGACCAAAGACATGGCGAAACGCCACGTCATCGGGACCGAAAAGATCAAAGGGTCGACAGAGAGTGGACATACTGGTTATACTACGCGAATACTAATCCCGCTGACCTGCCGCGGAATGCTCCAGTAACGCTCTAGCGTGCGACATTCCCATCTCAGTCCGTGTCCCGAATGATTTAGCGCCGGTAGGCCGGTCAACAAATGCGGCCAACAGTTGCATTAATCACCGGCCGCTATAATTAGCTCGGCGGGGCTTAATGGGCGGATTAACATCCGATTGATGGACTTCCCCTCATAAATTCCTTATCCGAACCGGCTGCTCTCCACGCGAGTGTATTCGGATTACCACCTCCTCCTCCTCGACGTTACCGCGTTGCGATGTCCCGTGACACTACGATATAGGCGCATCCTCGTCCGTCGTCGGTTTTCCACATCGACATGTCGACTGATCTCTTTCGCGAGGTCTCGATTTTACACAATTCCGGTTTTTCTGATTAAACGCTCCGCTCGGTCCTGAATGAGTGTTTAAGTGCGAATGTCGGATGCGCAGAAGGGATCGACGCAAAACGAAACAAATGACGAAGCGGACCTACTAGTTATATTATAGCGAGGGGGAAACCGCTGAGGGCATTGTGGTGTACAGATTTGCGGCATTACTAGGCATTTTTGGGCATTAGTTTGGGCATTAGGTCTTGCTGGGACATTATAAAGATAAAATAAGATAAAGTAATGCCCACTGGACATTAGTGGGCATTGATGGGCATTGGTGTACGAGATTTTGGTAAGCGGTTTCCCCCTCGTATTAAAACGTGCACCGGCTCGTATGTAGTTTTCCCCGAGGGGTAAACCGCCGAGGGCATTGTAGTGTACAGATTTGGGCACTACTGGGCATTACTAGGTATTTTTGGAGCATTAGGCCTGGGGCATTATAGAGATAAAACAAGATGCCCACTGGGCATTAGTGGGCATTGGTGTACAAGATATTGGTCAGCGGTTTCTCCTTCGGTTTTCCTTCCCGCTGCGCCCGCCGTTGAGCGCGCGATAACGAATAGTTGAGGGATTGCTGAGGGAACTTATCTTGGAATGCAATTCTCACGGGTAACCACCTGGGCGTTGCTGAATTTATACAGACGCGCGCGTCATCGCTTACGTTTCGACGAACGGGAGTGTCTCGTCCGGATTCTCACGTAATTCGCGCGATACTCCACCTCGACGGACGCCGATAAGGGCCGGGAGATACCGGACGCGGCGATTCGAGGAATTCGAACGCGTTACAAAAGAGCAACCGGTGAGAACCGGGCGAAGGCTAACGTAGCCGAGAGGACTCGCTTTGTGTACTCGTCGAATTCCAAACGAATTCGTTAATTCCTGGACTTTGTCACGTCGCGATTCCCGCTCGTTACGCACACCTCCTCTCCGTTCTCGCGGCGATTACGCTATCGGGATCGTGCCTCGCGTTCGTCTCGTGCCGAAGGAAAGTTCCTTAATCCAATCTTCGAATCGTTTCAGCGGCTATTTTGCGGCGTCGCTGAAGAAAAGAAAAACTGTACGGCTTATCGTATCGGCGTACACACCGCGCGTAACCCTCGTCGCTCGTCTAACGCGGCCCGCTCGACCCCGCATTGTCATTTCTTTCTGCGATAGATACCGTTTCATTCGAAGCGACGAGGCTGAAACCACAGATTTCTATATACTGCTAGACCGCTACCTTCGAGCTGGAAAGTGAGGCGAGAGTTCCGCCACGTCTTGTTAGGTGAATAAAGGAAAGTCCCCTGTTATGAGATGGCAGGTTTTCAACATCCAATTCAATCACTCAAGTCCTCTTTCGCAACGATTACACAATCGAGCAGTGAAATTTTTACCTCGGGAGCAATAAATTCATATAGAAGTCTGTGGCAGACTTAAACTAACACGCGCGGGGCGCAGTGGTCATTATCGCGATGCCACGGTCCTGTTCAAGTCTCCCCGGCATGCGTTTAACGCGGCACTTTATTTTTAGACAACGAGATACGTACGCCGTCTGTTTACCATAAGATTGTATGCTAATGACCGCTTAAACGTATCGACGTAAGATAAATTTACGAGCGAAGTGGGGCACGTTTGAACGGCGATTAACTCGAATTCTATTCGCAAATCAACGGAGAACGCCCGTCACCTACCACCATCGATAAGCGGCGGGCGCGAAGCGCGCGCGATGCCGTTTAATGTTGCGGCAACAGTGACACGCCGCCGGCGCTCTGGCATTGCCGCCGGTTATCGTTATCATTACCGGCACGATTTGCGCCCGTAATCATGGCACAGATCGGTCCGCGCCCATCAGGCCTGGGCGAACTGGGTTAAGGCGAATGAGAATCACTGCTGACCGGGTCAGATTCTTATCAGGCATTAACACTAAACTGCATCAGTCGGCGGGAGACCGGCGGGGAGTCGCGCCAACTTTTCGAGATAATCGCGAGGAAATGTTGCAACGGTACTTTTCCAGACCGGCTCCCCTCGTTTTCCTATGGAAAACGGAGATAAGCCGCCGGCGCGTAATCGGCGCGGCGTGTGTCAAACGTCAGATAGACATAATTAATGCGCTCGCGGGCTCGACGGCTAACTGAGCCGCGAATGTGCGGAATCGCTTCGATTGAAGCCGCCCCGCGTTGAAGGTCCACGCGTCAAGGTGCGCCGGGAGAAATTTCGCGTCCGGTACGTAACGCGATGCCGCGAGGTGATGGAACGGAGTGCGCGGAGTAAAGGCACGCGCACGCGAAAAAACTCAAGACTCGAGGAATGTGAAGCTGGATACGAAGAAAACTTAAGCAGCAGGACGTAAGACTTGAGAGTTTCAACCAATCAGAATTTTCAGCGCCACTTGAGTTTCAAAATGGCCGCTCACCTTCTCGACGGTCATCGGACATTTTCCTTGAGTCTTAAGTTTTACCGCTCAAGTTTTTTCGTGCGCTCGGGCTGGGCGTGGTAAGCCTTAAACTTAAGTAAGAAATAGATCAATCACAGGGGATTGTTTTTCTCAATTTCGACTGTGATTGGTGCATTTCTTACGGTTTAAGGCTTACTACGCCTATTGTAGGCCCGGCCTAAAGGCCTGTGTCCACCATGCTAGAACTTGGTCCAAGTTCTAGTCTCGAGAAGTGCGTAGCCGATTCCATAAAAGGTGCAAGTCGATTGGCTACACATTTCTCGGGACCAGAGCTTGGACACAGGCCTTAAGCGACTCTCTGGAAATTTCGACTGGTTGCAATTCTTAAGACTCGAGTCTTAAGCCAACGGCATGCTATTTTTCCTACTGGATCGCTTACGAGAACCAATCGAGATTTAGCCTCGAGTCGTCTGATCCTCGAACTCCGCATTCTTATTAAGTTTTTTTCCCCGTGCGTTTTCAGCTTAAAACGCATCGTGCGGCTCGCGTGTACGCGTCACGGGGTATAATCTATTAGAGCTGCACGTTACTTTCACTACGGGAGCTCTCGACTTTCTTACTTGTAAGCCATAATTATACGACATAACAGCAAATTTATCGGGTTTCTATTTTCGTAGCCATTAGAAAACTGCGGGAACAGATTCGCATTGTACATTCGCAGATCCTTGCCTCCGAAGAGCCTTGATTCCTCGTTCCACCGGCTGGCTCTCTCCACTAATTATAAGATCCTTGATATCGCGGATCCCTGGGCCCGATTGTGTTTTTCTCTAATTGTTTATCAAACTTGAAGGACTCTTATACGCGTCCTTTGTGCGACCATTTCGTCTCGCGCGTGTAAACGAAGCGTCCGTCGAAACCAGACGAAATCGCCAAGTCAATTTTCGCGCGTGTACAGAGATCGTCTATTAAAAGACCGTCTGTAACAAAAATAACGGAGCATCGGGTACTCCGTTCCATGATTCGCAGCTGCCTGATTTCGCTCGGTATCCGAGCAACGTACCTGCCAGTCACTTTCGATCATGTCCGGTGCAATGGAAATTTTTTAGGGAGACCTCCTGACGTCAATCGGCCTGCGGAGGAGGAATTGCGAATGAGATCCGTGCCATCTTCAACGTCTATAATTATCGACCGATCGGCCGCTTATTGTTGCCGGTAAGCAGATTCGTCGGCTGTTTACTTTCGTTCCGTTTTACGCGACTCACTTGCGACGCGACGGGACGAGGGAGGAGAGAAGTCGGTCTCTTACGATCGAACGGCATTATCGTTTTTGCCATTCGACGCGCAAAAGGATCGCTTCGTTAAGAAGATGACATCAGTCGGCTACAATAGCAAACACCATGTAAAGCACCCTGTGAATCATCGTGCACCTTATTCCTGGAGTGTAAACGTACACGCCGCCAAGTCATTAAACCTCATTTGACTTGTAGAGAATACCGCGATCTCCGCGAGACGTGGTTTTCTACAACTTGATACGCCGTCGTGTATAATATGCAATTGGACCCGCGAGCGAAACTAATCATTTTCACTGGAAGTGATACATAAAGACAACGACGGAGAAATACCTGAATAACACGGCCGCGGTAATATCGTTGGAAGCGATAAATATGTCACGGGTCTCTAAAAAAAAAGTACTTAACGATGGACGTCGTCTTCCTCAATCGTGACAACAAGGATATGTAATCCACATTGGGAATTCACATTCGAGATCGTTGAATATCAATTTGCACACGGAGAGAATTTTCTCTTGAAATTTACCCTGAAAATCACGTAATCGTGAGAGACAACGTGACATTTTGAAGAACTTTACAAGAGCTTCTGCTCT
>NW_011967183.1:382945-408305 GCF_000949405.1 Vollenhovia emeryi | reverse complement strand
AGAGTGGAAATTTTACCATACATTTTACTAGTGAAATGTTTACTGAGTATGATTACTAATAAAAATGGTAAAATTATGGTAACATTTCAAGAAGCTCTCACAAAATTCTTCGAAGTGCCGTGTTGTCCCACGGATACATGACTGTCGGGATAAATTTAAAAGATTGGAGAAACTTTTCTCTTAAATTTTACCCTGAAAATCATGTGATCGTGAGACTATGTGACATTTTGAAGAATGTTATAAGAGTTTTTGGAAATTTTACTAGTAAAATGTATACTGATTACTAATAAAACTGATAAAATTCCAAGAAACTCTCATAAAACTCCTCGAAATGCTGCGTTGTCCCACGTATACACGAGTGTCGGGATAAATTTAAAAGTCTGGAGAGAATGTTCTCTCAAAAATTATAAGATGAGGCGCAAGTTCACGCTCGCGGCGTGCCGTAAATCTTCGGTCGCGATACACAGCCGAAACACGAAACGCGTAGACGTGGCCACTTACGATCCGCGTACGAAAATAAACCGCGAAAATTCCACGGGGCAGAAACCGATATCGAAAGCGGCCACTAGCGCGGCATCGTAGGCGAGGCAAAGGTCGCCTGTACGATCCCGAACGAAATATATTACGTAAGTTAGCATAAATCCGAACTTTCTAAACGCGCTCGCCGACGCGTCGCGCCGTCTCCGGCCTGCGATCTTGATCCCGTTCGCGGCGGTGCTACGTTGTCACGGCGGATTTGCGCCGCGTCGACGCGCGAGATGCGGAGGAAACTGCACATCTCGCACGCCCGCTGATCTCTCGCGTCCCGACCTCCGATTCTTTTCAACGTACACACGCGTCTGTCACGCGCTATTTTGAAATATCTCCGCGGACCGTCGAAAATAATGACGCGTTGACGCCCGACGCGAACGGTACCGCCCCGGCTCGGCCAACGGAACCTTCCGCCTTTTAGTTTTGCGTCGCGAAACGAGAGAGAAAAAGAGCCAAGAAAAAAGGTGCACGGCCATGGAGAAACGTCGATCGGTTCGTTGCGCCACGCCGCGCCGCGCGTCTGGCGCGCTGCAATGGAACCGCGAGCGTTTCGAATGTTAACTCCTGACGGATTACGCAAAGTCGCGAAGCGTGGATGGAAGTGTATAAACGTATGCGGAATAAGTCGAGGCTGACAAACGGACGCGCTTCCGTCCTTCGCGTCCAAAGGCTTTTCGTCGCTCATCGAAATCCTACATATCGATGTAACAGTATCTTGAAATATATCTCTATTATCGAATGGACGCGGTTCTGCAACGCGGGACCGACCGCGAAACCTCACTTTTCTGCTGGAGCAAATTTCACAAAACGTTAAAAGCGAAGTACAGCATTTTAATAATTACCATAAATCGTGTATAGATTTAAAAACACGTGAATTTGCTGACGACAATGAGTGCGTTTCGGCAAAATTTTCCGCTACAACTGTAGCGGAACTTCTTCCTCTTCATTGTTGCTTTCGCCTGATAAATTATCGAGCAATATGTCATTCATGAGCCAATCCTCAATATTTTCCATTCTATTCGTTTCAATTAATTGGTAAACGCGACTCTTACCATTAAAATACAATTTCGAGGTTATGCAAGCTAAGACAAGTATGGCGCCGCTACAATTGTAGCAAAAACGCTGTAGCGGTCTTTCCGGAACGCACTCAATGACTCCACCTAAACGAAACCGTGTTACATGTCCGAAAGTAACGGCGCGCACACTGAGAAGACAAAGTTATTGAAATGACGAAGTACGTTTAGTCGGCAGTATTTCTTCAGTTCAAATATTTTTAAGTTAAACATACAGTGATTCATTCAAACATACATCTTTACGAATTGATAAATATTTGCTTGGCAGCCCGTGATCGCCGTAAACAGTTGAATCACGAAATATTTCTCGATGCAACACTTTTTTTCTCTCAGTGCAGAACAGGTGGAAAACGGTATACGCCGGACAAAAATTTTTTTTTGCTACCACAGCTAATAGCTGTCCATATTTTACGACCGAAATTTAGTTACCGCGTGCAGTTTTTAGCTACGACAGCTACATTTTTTTTTCGTGTACGAATTCACGTATTAAATTAAAAATATTGGGCTCGGAACTAAAATTTGGCGTTTTCGTTTCTTACTTGATTCGTATGACACTGATCCTAATTAACTCTATTTGATTAGGAGCGAAATTCTACGCCGACGCTATCTGACAATCAGATACCAACGACCGGAACTATAATTGTCCTCAAATACAATTACACGTGTTGCACGCGTTTCTTTCGCATGGAAATAAAATCGGCGCCGACGCTATCGGAAATACAATTCCAACTATACTGAGATAACGTTGGCGCCGATTTTATTTCTCGCGTAAAACGCGTATAAAATATAGGCCGTAATATAATTCTCCTCGAACGCAATTCCGCGTGTTATATGCGTTTCCTCGCAGATAAGAGAGTCGAATCATTTTCGCGCAGTACAGGCCCTCGTGATCGCCTCGCAATACAGACCTAAAAATCACGAAAATGGCGCTTGGTTCCTTCTCGCGTAACCGCATCCAAAATCGCAGACTTCTACGCACTACTGGACTGCTACCTCCGAGCTGAGAAGTGAGGCAAAGAGTTCCGCCACGTCTTGTTAGGTAAATAGAGTAGTACGTGTGCGTCGGTGTGTCGCTGACATTTCAGCATCTTAGAGCTTATTAAATTCCCCTCAAAATGATCTATTATATTTTTAATTGTACCTGTAGATTTTCGGCAATTACAAAAAAAAAATCGGTGTCTCATACACGGCGACTCTCCCCTATGTGCGCATCGGTGTGCCATTGATAGACCGATGCACACGTACCGCTTTATTTACCTAGCAAGACATGGCGGAGCTCTTTACCTCACTTTTCCGCTTGAAGTAACCCCTGATCCACAATCTTGCTTTAAGTAAGCTGTAAGCCTTAAGCCGTAAGAAACTAACCAATCACAGGCCTTTATTCCCCTCACTCTTACCTGTGATTGGTTAATTTCTTACGATTTAAGGCTTACAGCTTACTTGAAGCAAGATTGTGGACCAAGGGTAACAGTCTAGCAGTCCAGCGTTAAGGTTAGAGTTACCAAAAAAACAAAGTAACTGTAACTGTAGCTTTGTTACGAGTAACGAGTTACCTCCCGACCCTGCGGTGTAGTAGTACACATACAGGGTGTCCCAGGAAGAAAGGTCAATATTCTAGGATGTGATAGTATCGGTAATTTTAAACAAAAATGTTCATATGAATATACGTCCCATTCCCCACTGTTTGAGAGACGGAGCTATTTGAATGTACAGCTGCAAAATTACCGACAAGAAAGCAATACTACGTACTATTTCTAACACTTATTGTTCAAGCGATACATTTTTTACAGATCCTAATAGATTTTCAAAAACTCCACCGCCAACGACAATGCATTTTTCAATTTCTTGTGCGAACGTGGCGTGTTGCTCGTCCGAGTACATCGTGACGTTCCTTTATGCGGGCGCTAGCATCCATTATTTGAGCGAGCAATTCGACTCGTGTATTCACTTTTCTTCCGTTTCCCTTCCACAGGACGTTTATGGGGTTGGATGAAGGGTCAAGTGTACAGAAAGAAGTAAATACACGAGACATTCAAGTGGTTCTATCTCTGAAACAGTGGGGAATAGGACATATATTCGTATGAACATTTTTGCTTAAAATGACCGATACCATCACCTCCCAGAGTATTGACCTTTCCACCTGGGACACCCTGTATAGAAGTCTGCGATCCAACCGCGCGCGTTGTAGGCGAACTTGACTTGACGGGACAGATTAAATCGAGAACGTGGGCCGTGTTAAAATGATCCATTCTTCTTTTTTTTTATCTAAGTCATGAAACTGACATTTCAGAGCAGGCATTTCGCTCGAGACGGGCGTTTCGCACGCCGGCATAATTTCTGGAACAGAGAACTCTCGGCGCTGGAACGAGAGACGTGCCTCTACCGGTGGCCTTTATGGGAATACGTGGCAATAGTGCTCAGCGGGGGAAACCCCGCCAATGAGGTGTAACACGTAATGACATCGCGGCTCGCATTTGCATTGGCTCAGGCGTGGACGAGGAAATTCGCGCCTCCGTAATCGTTTCGACAGCGAGAAAACGACGACGCGACACGCAACGTGAGCGCTCCGAGGTCAATTAATTCAGAGTAAACGCGATTCTGTAGGAGCGAGACACTGCTGGTGCGCCGCGAAAAACGAGAGACAAATAAGAGCGTCGTCGGGCGAGTCGGAGGGCCTTACGGACGGCGAACTTAACGGCCGGGAGTAGACGCCTCCTGGAGGCGCGAGAGCCGGCGGGCATTCCGTCGAGCGCGTACGGGGGGTTAAAAACGGATCGTCAGCGTTTCGGGCCGGCACGATAAGGAGACGCCGAGGTACTCACCTTAGGGACGATCCCCCGATTCCGCAACCTCCTCCCGCGTCGCGAGCCGCAGGTGAGCTCGGGCACCGGTGAGTTCAGCTCGGTCGCGCGGCGTGGCCGCGGGGAGAGTCGTCTGCGCGGCTGGCCGTTGCCCCGAGTGTCAAACGGCACGGACAATGGCTCGTCCTGACGCTCGCCGGCCGCATGTCAGGGACGCGTGCTCCGACGAGTGCTCGAGCAGGACCGGACGGAGAGAGTGTGAGAGAGAGAGAGAGCGCGAGCGAGACCGAGGGTGCGAGGGAGAGTGAGTGAGAGAGAGAAAGCGCGCTTGATAAAGGGGGAGAGTCTCGGCGTTTTTACGCCCGCGCGCGCCCTCCGCGCACCACCGCAGCGACGCCACAAGAGAGACGCGTCCCCCCGCGTGCACGCGCGCTGCCCCCAGAAGGTCGGAAAACGCGCGTCCCACCGTACGCGCCGCGCGACGCACCGTAACGGACTGAAGCGAAGCGAGCGCGTAGCGTAACAACACCGTGCCGCCGTTCCGTACCGTACGGTACCGAGCCGAACCGAATCGCCGCCGCGGCGGACGCGAGCGCGCCCGATCGCCGCCGCGACCGGCCGCCGAGGCTTGCCGAAACGCGCGGGGTTAGGGCCGCGCCGTCCCTCTCGCTCTCTTTGCCATTCTTTCTTCCTCTCTTTCTTTGTTTCGAGTTTCTCGCTCTCCTCCCTCTCTCTCTCTCTCTTTCTCTCTCTGTCTCGCCCGTACATGGGATGCCCGCCGCAACCTAGCAACGGCATCAGTGGAAACCTCCAACGCGCGCTAGACTCCTTCCTCCGCCCCCACTCTCTCGCGATCTTTTGACGACGGGCGGGCTCCTCTGCCCTTTGGCGAAAAAGACACTCCGTCGCGATTTGTTACCCGAGCGAGGTGAAAGGAGAGAGGTCACGCGCGCCGTGACGGTTGGCGCTTCGTTAGCGAAACGTTTCCGTTCGAATTAAGCTCCCCGCGATCGGCGTTCTCTCACGCGCACCCGCGCGCGCGCGAGGCGGGTCCTCCCGCGCTCCGCCGCGCGTGGTGAAGGCGCGCGTGATCGCGACTCGCTCGCGCCTCCCCCTCGCGCGCGTACATACCTCTTCGGAATCTCGCGGTGACGTATCCCGTGGCCGCCTGTGCAAACCGCGAATTTGTACGCCGGTACAAATTGCCGGTCACATGAGCCGATACGCATAGACGGCGGACGCGTCAGCCGCGGTGGTTTAACGAGCGCCGCAAACACATGTACGCGCGCGTCGACAATTTTCGCGAAAGGCCGGCCTGCCGACCGAGCACGTGAGTGCCACATAAATTCATGAAAAAAAAAAGAAAAGAAAAACGAGACCGCTCTCGCGCGCGCGCGCGCACCCGCGTCTTCGTATGTGTTTTACGAGTCGACCAGTTCGAACTGGTTGAAGTCACATTTGACCACGAAGCCCGCGACCGCGAGTCACACCGACGCGTCGCGTAAATTGCGAGAAGCTCTCCGCGGCGGGGAAGACCTGCGTCGACACGGCACGTGAAACGCGCGTGCGAACGTTTAGTCACGAGGGAAAATCCTGAATTAAAAGAATTACCTTGAAAGAGAAACCTTGAAGATACGCGGAGGATGTCGCGATGTGTAACGAGCGATTCCATTTTTCCTACTGGATTGCTCGCGAGAGCCAATCAGGCACTAGCTTTAAGCGATCGAAAACTCTGCACCCTAATTGGCCCTCGTGAGCAATCGAGTAGGAAAAATATCGCGCGCCGTTGGCTCAAAACTCTGCGCCCTTATTGGTTCCCATAAGCGAACGCGGTAGGAAAAGTAGTGCCGTTGGCTTAACAGATTGATACTCGCAGGAAACTCGTATTCTATCTGCAAACAAGGGAGGGTGGAAAAGAGAGCAAAGATCCTACTCGACGAGATATGAAACCCTCTCCCTCTTCGTCCTCCGCACGATTTCCATTCGATTCCGGCGTTTAATTCGGCTCGCGAATGGCGGCTCGATACGAAGGTGTTTGCGCGTGTGCGTTACGCTTTTGTAAACACACTCCGCGGGGGGTGTCGGACAGTCACGCACTGTCTATACTGAGCGGGCGTTATTTCAAATAGCAGGTCTGGCACGTGTACCGATTATATCGGCAATTTGTTCGGGCTCCTTTGCGCTCGCACGTGTCGCGCTTTCCGAGGTCCTCAGAATTTCGAGCGCGCACGTAATCGCGGGTCGATACCTGCGACCGCAAGGTCGACGAAGGATGACGAGGAAGACCAGCGACCGTCTTCAAGCCTTAGAAAAATACAGCGAAACGTTTTCTAGGAGCGCGGGCTTGTACAATACAGTGACGGACAGAATGGTCGAAGCCTTTTTCTTTTAGTGAGTTTAGGAACGCGCGTTTAGATTCAGGGCTGCGCTCCAAAATCTTTCCCGAGGAATATTTTACCACACGGCCATTCCGAAACCATTTTATACGTTCTCGGTCTACTTCTCGAGTAAAATTATCCTCAGGGAAAATGTTTTGGAACATAAAGCTAAATCCGAGGGGGAAACCGCCGACCAAAGTCTTGTACGCCAATGCCCACTAATGCCCAGTGGGCATTACTTTATCTTATTATATCTTTGTAATGCCCAAAAAATACCTAGCAATGCCCAGTAATGCCGCAAACCTGTACACCACAATGCCCTCGGCGTTTTCCCCCTCGCCTAGATCTAAATGCGCGCTTCTAAACTCATTAAAGTGTCGCAACCATTCTGTCCATCACTGTATGTAATACAAGATAGCCACATCCAATTTCACAAATTTCTTTTTCGCAACAATTACACGCGCGATCCAACAACGAATTTTCCACCAAACACTTAACTCCAAGGGCAATAAATTCACGGTGGAACCAACAGATGATGTCTATTAACTGGACAGAAACGTTATCTCACATTAGGAGCTTGTCTTGTAATAGACGACTTTTGGCGATCGCTTGGTACACGCGACCAAAGTGTACCAGAGCATACACTCGGCGTCATGGATGCTTGTACGCCTGAAAATAGCCGTCAAGTTCAATATATTCCGATAGAACAATTCATTGTATTAAAATAAATTTGCCAATTGGATATCTTTAGCGTCTTTCGTCAGGTGTAAAGGCATTCGTGACGCCGAGTGTGCACCCTGGTACACTTTGGTATAGCAAACAGTCGCCAAAAATCGCCTAATAGGGGGATCTTCATCTACGTTTACGTTTACGAGAAACGATTCGCGGATCTGCGGATTCGCCTCGCCTCGCCGCGAAAGCGTCGGAATTTTTTCGCCGGGCGGTCCCTCGCGAGATTCCAATGCCGCAATCGGTGGAAAAATAGAAGGAAAAAGGTCACTCTCGCGTGGTAGCGGAATAACGATCGGCGAAATGAAGCGGATTCGCCGTGGTCGTAAAGGTATCCTGGGGATGGAGAATTAATTGGCTCGATAGCGCGACACGGCGCTTATTTCGCGCGTAAAGTAAATTCAAATGTAATCGCTCACCGTGCGAGCAGGATCGTTTAATAAGACAGATTACGCGCCGGGCACCGGCCATGTCAAATTTACTTCTCATTGTGTTCTATCGTTTGCTCCGCTTATCCGTTTATGGCGTTTACTCACGCCGGACCTCGTCGCTACTTGCGCGGCACGAAACGAGAATGTGTGACGAATGTTTGTTCGAGCGCCCGCTAAAAAGGGAAGCTAAGCCTTCCACAGCGGGAATAAGAAGAGCCTCGAATAGTACGTGAATAGAAGTACTCGATTGAAGTACTCAAATAATTGTATCTTCCACCGAGCACCACAATTTCTATTTCATATCCTCGCAAATTTGTTTGGCAATTCTCTTACAATTAATCTAGTAAACAGACTGTATAAATAGACTGAAGATTATATCACGATACAATTTCAGAATTAATTTCTACGGCTAGACGTGCCTTCATCAGGACGCGTCGAGGCTTTACAAAATTCAACGGGAAAAACTCTCTGACAATTTCAACAACGTTCGGAAATACCTCGGGCCGCGCGCGGTACAAATTTGTGTTGCACGAAACGCTGATAAGAGACCTCATTAACGCGACTTTAATTTCATCAGTGCTGCGACGTCAACGACGGCCTTTGAGAAAGCATCGAAGAAATAATTCATAATGCATACGAGTCTCACGACGGTCCTCCGATTAAATATAGACGGCTATTAAAATCTCGGGACCGAGTAATCGTTCAGCCGAATTCGATAAACGCTCTTGTCTCTGATATAATTAGCCCCTCGCGAACGGAGCCCCGTAACGTTCCACGATATTTTTCGCCTCTGACCCGATTAAACGGGCAGAAAATACGTTAAATGCAGCACGACCAAGTAACGGCTGAACATCAATCGTCCATAGTAACGTAACAGCTATAATAACATTATCCGCTTAAACAACGTAATCCTCAATCAATAGACTCCGATTTACTCTCGGCCTTTTTACGCGCTGATCGACTCCTCGCCTCTTCCAGATATCCTTTTAATCTGACTGTGGCGAAACGGCGTGGTTCCTCTCGTGCGATGTTCCTCGAGCGTCGTCCCCTGGGTTAGTTTCCTACTGAATCTCTTTGCCAGCCGCCTTTTCGCCTGTCCGGAGGTCTGCTTACGACGTCTCCAGTCTTTGTCGTCGCCGCTGTCGCCGAGACGTTTCTCCAGCACGTATCCCGCCATCTTCCTATCCTTGGAATAGGGCAGTTTGGCGGCCGACAGATTGTACAGCTTCTTGGTCGCGATCCGATCTCGACGGCGCGACGATCTGAGGACGTCGAGGCGCGACGTCGCGACGGCGGCAGCTGCGGCGCTGATCGCCCGCATCCTCGCCAGCCGTTTCAGCTGACGGCGATGATGGGGATCCCGGATCTCGCACATGAGGCGAGACGTCCGTGTGCGTTCAAGCTTCATGCCGACCGCCGGCACCGCCGACGTCGTGCAGTCGCCCTCCTCGCACGACGCGCTCTCCACGCGGTCCGAGGGACACAGCGTCATACACTCGGCGCTCTTTTCGGCTTCTTCCTTGGTAGCGCAATTCCTCTCGCAATCCCTGTCGCATCCCGGCGAGCTCTTGTCCTCCCCGTCGCAGTCCTCCGTCGCGGAGTCACAGCTCGTCTCGCAGGACTTTACCGATGTCTCCAAGCTCTCGCTCTTGAATTTGCAGCCTTCTAAGCAGGACTTGACGCAGTTATCGCCTGTGTTGCGTTTCACAGTGTTAATCTTCGACATTTATTTACAGTTATACATGTGTTTGAGATGCTTTACAGTCTGTTTTGTAATGTATCTGTTAAATGAACGAATGTGTACGTAGAACGAGTATTTTTCCCGAAAAGCTTATTAGATTAACGTCAGAAATCGTAATTTTTTTTTTTCCTAAATTGAGGAGCGAAGCTAGCGCGACTAGCATTTATCTCATATTATAAACAAAGCTGTATAAAATGTAATATAATACTATTTTACCTTTTGTAACCGGCGTTTTGCTCAACTCTGTCGTCGAAGAAACCGCAGACTCGCTGACGAAGTTTTCATAGGTCGATGATGGCTCGGAGGGCGTTTCTCGAATAATTTCGTGTGTAGAAATCCGCATCGTCGGCGCCGTCGTCGTCGTCGGAGATCGCGTCGTCGAGAGCAGAGCAGTTGTCACCTCGACACTTTGCTCGCTACTTTGCTCGCATTCGTTGGACTCGCAGGATCTCATCGGGGCAGGTGTCGTAAATACGGTCAAGTTTCTCAGGGGCTCCGTAATCCCGGCACGCGGAACGTTGACTGTCCTGATAGTCGAGTGCTCCAGTTTCATCACCACGTCGACGATCGGTAGCTCTGTCGTGACCGTAGGCGACGCGGTAGTCGTTGCAAGCAACGTTGAACTGGCCGTTGTGGTCGACGCTGTGGTGGTCGTCGTGGGTAACGTTGTACCAATCGTCGTGGGCGACGCTGTCGTAGTCGTCGTGGGCAACGCTGTCGTGGTTGTTGTCGACGGCACAGTGGTAGTCGTCGTGGGTGACATCGTAGTGGTTGTCGTAGTTGTAGGCAACGTTGTCGTAGTCGGCGATAATGTGGCAGGCAATGTCGTAGTCGTTGTGGGTAACGGCATAGTTGTAGGCAACGTTGTCGTAGTCGGCGATAATGTGGCAGGCAATGTCGTAGTCGTTGTGGGTAACGGCGTAGTTGTTGTAGCTGGCGATGTCGTGGTCGCAGGTAAAGTTGTAGCGGTTGTCGCGGCCGTGGTTGTCTCGGCTGCGAATATCTCTTCTTCCAGCCGGGTCGTCGCGACCGGCTTCGTGGGCTCGGGCGTGGTCCTCGGCGCAGTCGTCGTCGTCGTCGTCGTCTCTCTCGTAGACTCTGTAGAACTCCTTTCCTTCGAGGACTTCGGCGGAGCCGCTTCCGTCGTTTCGTCAGACACTTCAGACTCCTTAGATTCGGTGCTCTCCGTCGTCTCGCTTCGGTCTTCGACCGTGCTGCGGTCGTAGACGCGTCGGGTCGTAGTCTCGCCGAGGAAGGTGCTCGCAGTTTGCAATACCGTACTTACCCGCGTTCTCGATATCTTGAACGGGATTTCCATCGAGCGTCTCGACTCCTCTATCAGGCGCACGGGCTCCACGCACACGTCGCTCAACTCGATGAATTCCTTGATGGAGTCCTTGATTTCGGTACTTACGAGCTGGCAGTGTAAGACCAGTTGCAGGCCTATTCGTAGGCAGGCTCGCGGAGCATTGCAAAGAATCTCAACGGGGACGTCCTTCATAGCTTGTAGGCTCTCCTTGAGCCAGTCAATCTTGCGCATCATGTGCAGATAGCGCGGCACCTGCCGCAGATTCTCGTAGGTGTCAAACAGCTCCAGCAGCTCGTCGAGGCTCTCGATCATGCGACTCCTGCGCCAGAATTTGGCGTGCATCCGCAGAGACGTCGCGATGCTTTTAGCAAAGTCGATATCCCTCAGCTGCTCGGTGATCTCCAACATCAGCTGAGCGGGGGTGGCCTGCTGATACCTCTGCACCCTGAGATATTTCTCCACCACGTTGAATTTCTTTAATTTCGTCACTAGGTATTTCTTCGCCTCGATGACGTCGCTCTCGAGCAGGTCGTCGGGCAGCACGAGATCGAAGAGGTATTCGACGTGAATCGTTCGGTTCTCGTACACGTTCCCGAGCAAGTGGATGTTCTCGTCGATCGTGCCGACGTCGTCGGCAATGCTCCTCGCGATGAGGAGCGCGTGCTTCTTCAGATCGTCGTCCAGAAATTTCTTGGCGTACATGTCGAAGTAGAACTTGAGGAAAGAGTTGACAGTGTGGAACCTGCTCAGCTCCTTAGTCGGCATCGGAATCTCCCGAGTCGTCGCGATTTCGCGATAGTGTCGCACGAGCTCCCTCTCGGCGATGAGAACGTCGTCGTCGTAGTTCTCGTACCTCACGTGCTGGAGGAGCCCGGAAAGCAGATTGGGCGTGACAGTCAGCATCTGCCGTTGCAGAAATCTCAGCGTGGTCGCCAGGGAGAAACCTCTGGGATACTGCTTCGATATCTTGGACGAGCGGTATATCCGGTAAGTGACATTCAACGCGGGCGTGTCGCGATCGTCGGGATGCGGGAGATCGTGTTGCCTCCTGATTCTGCGGCACACGCTCGCGCTACCCCTCAGACAGGATTGCGCGGCGTGATCGTAGATCTCGGCGCAGATCCTGGACGGCCGCGTGTCCGGGTTCCTCAGCACGCTGGGGACCAGGTTCAACACGTCGTACTGACGCTCGAGGATCTCGCGATATACCTTGCGCAACGCCTCCACTTCCGCTATGCTGAAGTCGTCGTAATAGACGTACAGGAGTCTGCCGAAGGTGTCGAGTATCCGCGCTCGCAGGAGCGCACCGAACTGCAGCAGATGCTCCGTGGCCTCTTGCAGCGTGTAACTCGCTTTCGGCGCCACGAAATTCAGTTGCTCGAGATAGTCGCGGCTCGTCAAGATTACGTTGCCGTTTAAATTCGTTGCTATCACGTCGTGTCTGTGGACCTCGTAGTTGACCGCCTAGAGAAATTGGGACATGAAGCAACCGAGGGTGGTCGACTCCTTTCGTTGTTACACGGGGGGAATTTTCTCTTAAAGTTTACCCTGAAAATCGTGTAATCGCGGGACAACGTGGCATTTTGAACAACTGCGTAAGAGTTCACATGATTTTCAGAGTGAGTTTTAAGAGAAAATTCAACTGCGATAATTAAGTTTTCAATCGACCATAACTGGCAACGTGTTTTTACCACAGAAAATTTCTTCCGAAAATTATTACCTCAGCCAGGGTTTGAACCTGGACTTCCCTACTCTCAAAGGCGGGTGTTCTCACCAGTTCGACCGCGCTGAGGCACGTTGCCAGTTATGGTCGATTGAAAGCTTAATTATTGTTAGTCGCGTTCTGACGTCGAATAATTCTTCAAATTCAATTGCGTTCAATTTGCGAAAGGATATTCGACAGGGCTGAGAATCCAAGTTGCTGGCACGGTAGGCATTCGCTTCGATCGATTATGCGAAAATGGTGTCGCCGCCGCGGCGGTCGGATCGGCTAATAACGTTATCGGCTAATTCTCTAAATTCGATGGCCACCCGGGCGATTTTTTTATTTCTTTCGTCTTCCCCGCTCGGTTACTGCGAGGGTCGCGAAGAATTTAACGATCCATATCGGGCATCGTTCTCAATGTTAACTCGTCCAATAACACGCCGGCGATATTGGGATGTAATACTGTTATTCACGTCGAAGTAGATTATCGCTGACAGTTGGCGTCTCTAATTTGACAAACGATAACCCAATAAATCTTTCGAGAAATAGGTGAACTGTCTCTCACAGCGGATAACGCGCACGATTTTACTACGAACCATAAATGTTCGTTAATACTAAAGATAAATCTTTAAACAGTAGAGCGCAACGGTACTCGAGTACGACATATCAGTAATCTAAAAGCTCGCAATTGCTCGTTTCTAATCGAACAAAAAAATTGTAATCTTTCATTTGTGGACATTTTCGAAAAATGCGCATGACATATTTTGATACAAATAATATAAATGTTAAAATATACTCAAGTGTATATCTTATTAAAATTTACATGTATTTCATGTAAATAATTGAAACGGGGAACTTATAGTCAACCCGACTGGCGAATGCAACGTCTCGACCCTATTTTTTGGGTCCTTATCAAGCAGTGCCAAGTGAGTCATCGTCGTCACGTAAGACAGAGTCGAATTATAAAAATACGCGTACATGTTAGCACTGTGGCTGCTGGGCTCGAGCTGGAGTTCGACACATGTACGCGTATTTTTATAATTCGACTCTGTCTTATGTGACGACGAAGACTCACTTGGCACTACTTGATAAGGACCCAAAAAAATAGGGTCGAAACGCCGTATTGAACAATTAAAGGGATACGCCAGTCGGATTGACTACAAGTTTCCCGTTTAAATGTTTAATCATCACTGGTGACTACATAAGCAAACCCTCCCTTCGTTATTTAAATAAATTTATTTCAAAGTGTATCGAAACAAATTAAAAAGTAGGAGAAAATTCCCCCTCTTTCCTTTCGCTCCCTTCAACCGGCCAACTTTCCTTCGCGTCAAGGTCGGGTCACCCCCGCGGTCTCACCTGCGCGGACGACACGAGCAGCAGGGTCAGAGTGAGCCCGATCCCCCGTACCGCGATCCGCGATGACATCGTCGGTGCCATAACTCACACTCGCGAGACGACGCAGACTTCGCTCCGACAACAATGCAAACCGATCAAGCTGTCGCGTAGCTTATATAACGTGCGCGTGCACGTCTTTTATGACGTGCACGTGGGTGAGGACGGCTTGTGCGGCGGTGCGCTGTGTGGTCCAAGTGCACACGGCGAAATTGAAATTAATCATGAACACGACGATACGGAGCCCGCCCTGAGAACCCCCCGAGGTCCACCTGCATAAGTTATCTCGCGATCTGCCCGGACGCTCGCGAGCCGCCTTCCCGAACGCTGTACAACTTCCGACCTAATGGCACTTGCCGGTGCAAACAGTCCAATCGAAATGATATCAATATGGCATCGAAATCGTTATTTGCCGTCGCTGCATCAAGGAAATGTCTGAACACGATGTAACATTGACACTGTTTTCACGCTGTACGCAATAAAAGATCATATAGAAAGGCGAAAATAGATGTCTAGATGATAATTGTAGTGTTATACCAGAAAAACTCAAACATGTCACGTTGACGTCAAAATGACTACATTATGATGAGACAATATTTAACTTGACTATTTCCTCGTATCGCAACTTCTGTACATGTTAAACGTTTCAAGTTCCCATACCTTTAATTTGTTATATAAGTTATTTTTATATTTTAACATACAAGTTTCTTCGAATGACAGTCCAAATCACTATCAAGGCATAGGACGTTTTGCAGTCGAGTTATTATCATTTTGCCATTGTTTCGGCTATTCCTATCCCTCATCAATTTGATGGCATGTTGACACTTTGATTAGGCTATTCTCGCTGGTTAATCTCGTGAAAGAGCTCTTAAAAAATTTGGACTTTATCGGGAACGCTTTTACCTACGAGCTACTTTATTAAACGTTCCACTTTTCCAGATCGATCTCTTTCTCTCTCGCCCTCGCTGCAGCCTCCTGAAAATTAATATTTGATCGGGATCAACCCCGATCGAAGCCCGACCGTTCCCAAGGAGGGTGTCGCGGCTACGCGACTACTTCATCCGTAATTCTGCCCACCTTCGGCCGAGCTTGCGCAGTTTCCACCCCAATATGGATTCTTTGAGCGATGCATGGCTCGCGCCAAGGGCGCAGCGATTTCCGCGGAATTTCGCGTCGGGGAGAACACGCGAGTACGATCGCCCGTCGCGACGCCCGGCACTTACGGCCTGCGGTCTGCGTCGTCGTGTAGCTGGGGGCCGGCGTAATGTCCGAGGACTATCAGCACGCCTGCGAAAGGGCGGAATTGCTGGGCTTGCCGAGGCCCAGCGAGGAGGAGTGGAGGCAGTCGCTGGCGGCGCAGACCGAGAATCGTCGCGACGACGACGGCGACGACGACGATGGCGCATTACAGGTATAATCGCGCCGCGCCTCGCTCGCGCTAGAAATTCAAAGTCCGGGGGAATCCGAATCTGGAAGCGTCACCGAGATAACAGCCTGAATCTCTAATCGGGCACGCCCGCACCCCGACGAGGCTGTCCGCCTCGTCAACGAGGATTACAAATCTTTCCTTTTTATAGCCAAACATCAGGGCGTACTCGGTAGTTTTCTTTGAGCTTTTATCAGTTTCGTTTCCCCTCTTCTTCTCTCCCACTCATCGTCCATTCTCTCTCTCTCTCTCTCTCTTTTTCTCTCTCTTTCTCTCTCGCACGTTTATGAACGGCTAATGCACCTACGGCGATATCGCGTTCGCGGTAGACGTTACGCAGCAGAATCGGGTTGCGCGTCCACGTGCGGCGAGCGAGATGAAGCCAGATCATCCGTAATAAATCGCTGACGCCGTGGAGCTGATCGCCGGGGGTTCATTAACGTCGGCGCCCGTCCACGCGTGTCCGCGACATGATTTGCCTCACGATCACCGCCTCTTATCTCTTAGGACTTGGATTACGCGGACGAGTCGACCAAGCGCATCGGCGGCGGTCTGGATGAGCTCAACACCATTCTGAGCACCACGCAGAAGAAGCTCAACAGATTCAAGGTGACTTGGGATAATTAATTTGCCGTGCGCGGGCCAGCGCGCGCGCTCATTTCGCATGTTGCTCGAATTAATTATTATTTTGTCATAACGATAGCGCGGAATTTTTACGACCGATACGACGCGGGCGCTTTATGTTCTTACCCGCTCGCTAAATTGATAACGCTTTCCTCTCCTGCACCGCCGCCGGCTCTCCGCCGCGCGGCCGCGACGGCTAAATGAATTGTTCGTCACTACGCGCTGACGAGTTACAGATAAATCGAACATTACACGCGCGGCGCGCTTCCCCGCGTTTTTCCACCGCGGGAGATAGAGGGAAAGGAGGCCGCTGTATGAAATAAACAATTCCGCAGACAGTCTGCGGTAGTCTGGGAACGTTGCTCAAGGTGAAGGTGCACTCCCGCGGCGGAACGCCGCGTCACAAGCCCGAGGAGCCGAACCCCGACGAGGGCAGGCAGGAGAAGCCGGAAGCCGAGGAGGTGATGACGGTGGAGACGTCGGATGACGCTGCCGCGGATCAGCCCGCGGATCAGCCCGCGAACAGCAGCGTCCAGCCGAAGCAGCTCGATCTCGGCCAGAAAATGGGATCCCACCTGGACAAGCTGGACTCGCTAATCACCAAGGCCGAGAACGCTCAATACAGTATGCAGCATCAAACGAAGCAAATGAAAAAGTTCCTTAAATAATCAGCAATAAACGAAACGAGTCGCTAATTAACGAATTAACCGGCTGGACGAGGAAAATTCCCGACTAAATTAACCGTATCTTCCATTTCGAATGAAAATTCGTACGAGAGAGTATTTTGCAGAATACACCGCGCGCGTTAATTATAATTACAATCCCGGGGTGTTTCTTGGCTTTGACCGATAAATTTTACATTCTCGTAGATGTGCGTAGTTGCGTAAGAAAAAAAAAAAGACACGATAAGCGATTTCGCAAGCAAGCCAGCGCGTGTAGCAAGTCGTATAAACTTAAATTGTTACATTGCACATATAAAGTTTAATTGTTGCATCGAATACCTTTCTCGCGGTATATTTATCAGAATCGCGAGGAGAATCTTGTGAGTAAGTGTTATCGATTCTTTTATATGTCGCGCGACGCTCCCTTTGTCGCGAGAAGCCCACTATTGTTACGATAATACGTGTATTGTCAAATGTATGTATATATATATATATATATATTTATATATATAGCAAAACTGTATGTTATTTAATTTTAAATGGCACTCTGTAAAATATCTAATAATAATTTTATCTATATATATACATATATATACGGATATTGTTGACGAATGTACTGTATTGTTATATAGACGAGTATATATTTCCGGTAATTGAGGCTTTATGCTTGGATCCTTGACAATACCGACATATCAGGTGTAAGAGATACGGAAAGGCATGTTGGCAAATCGCGAGCCAGTGATGAGCTTTCCTATTCTGCAAATGTGATATTGTTTTACATCGATTTAGGGATTGTATTATGACTTCCTACGATCTATATATATTTTATTATCGAATAGTTTGCGCTCTGTCTCTCTCTAAGTCTAAGTTGTGACTGCCGCATACTGACACAAATAAACGACGGGTGTAGCTTGCCTTAACCCTCCCTAAGTTCGGCGACACTTCTTTTTTTCTTTTGTGAAAATATTTTCGTAATAGAAATTGATAAAAAAAAACAAACTTAAAATTTACTTTACATTTAAAAAAAATAGGCAACAGAGCTCCGTGACGGTACAATCACTGAATTTATTATAAAGAGAAGTAAATTGTCTACGATGTATCACTCTCAAATAATATTAATCACGAACACTCTCAGTCTCATTTCATTCGCACGAATTATTCCCCCGCGATTTCCCGAGAAATCGGCAGTAATGGAACTTGAAAGCACTGACCGATATCGACTGGCTATTCCTTTCCACGCCAAGAATGACTATTGGCTATTGGCTTCCAAGTCCATATCCGACCAGATGGCTTCAGTCTCGCTCTCCTCGGGCGCGTCGTCGTTATCTGTGTCCGGTAGACCGTCACCGACGTCGTACGTGGTATCAGCCTGTTCCTCACCGACAGACATATAATAGGCGGAATCCAATTTGCTAGAAGAACTATCTAATCGATGCATTCCCTCTATAGCCCTTCTGTTGTTCGGATCCAAGCTGAGGATAAAAGATGGATAAGCCTCACCTAAACGCGTAGCGTTAATCAACAGTTACAAAAGTGGCATACGTACTTTAAAGCTATGGCATAATGATCTAAAGCCTTCTCCTCGTTGTGTACTCTCGCCCACAAGTCTCCCAAGGTTTGATGGAGCTTGCAGGTGGAATGAATCTCCACCTGTCTCTCAAGTAGTTCGATGGCTGCATCCAAATTCATTTCCTGCTCGTATATCTCGGCGAGCAAGTACACGGCAGCCAAGTAGACCTCATCTTGAGACAATGCTTTTTCAAGAAGGTTCTTAGCCTTGCTCACCGACACTGGATCTTTCATCAAGACGGACGCGTATAACTGCAAACGTAATGAGATGTTCGTTTGTCGTGCGTTTAGATTAACATTTCGCACTTTCTTTTCAACCACAACTCACTGTCAGAACCCTCGCGGTATGCCCGAGTTGTTTGCAAGAGCTACTGGCGATATTCAGTGCCTCTCGCAACCTGTGCATCCCGACGAGACAATCCACCAGGCCTTTATGCGGCTCATATCTGTACGGCTTCAGTTGCACGGCGTGCCTAAAGAAGAATAACGCGTCCTGATACTTCTTCTGCTCGATGAAAATATTGCCACGTAGTATGGTGGCCTCTATGTCGTTAGAATTCAGGTTCAACGCCTGAGCGGTGAGCGTGTTCGCCCTGCTGAATTTTCGAGCGGCGTACAGGGAATACGCCATCGCCACGTAAATCTCGCCGGTGCACTCGTTGTTAGTAGTTATCGCCGGTATCAACCGCTCCAGTTCCTTGATGTGATGCATCTTGTACAGAACCGCGGCATATATGTCCACCCTGCGGAAAAGTAGCGAACGATAAACACCCCTGCGTGAGATACATGTGCCCCGACAAGCCCCCGAATGACATCGATCAACTTACCCTTTCGTTATGTCCGGCTCGATGACGCGGGCTCGCCTCAGGCATAGCAGAGCGTTCTTGTCATCGCCCGCGTAGTAGTAACACTCGCCCATGATGGTCAGCAAATTGAAATTATCCCTGAGGAGAACAACGTTGTCCAACGACCTCAGCGTGGTCACGGCGTGGGTGTATTCTCTGTTATGAATGTGAGCGTGAGCCTTGATCCACGTGTTGAGCCACTCCAGGTTCATCGAGCTGGAGACGGAGCTGACGATCAGCGAGTTCACCTCCACGCCCTTCACCCCTAAAGACAGGAGACCCTCGGCCGCTTCCAGGGCCAGCGGGCACTCCTTCAAGACTTCCTTGTACGTGGTGATGGCAGAGCGTTCCATCCCCTGCTCGTGAAACATCTTTGCCAGCGCCATGTTCACCTTGGCAGTGCGCTGCTTGCCGGGGATGCTCTGCAGCACTTGCAGCGCTTCCTGCAGATTCTTGGACTTGACCAGGCACAAGTGGATTTGATACTTGATGTTGACGTCCGACGGCAGGTCCTTCTGTCCGTCCAGCAGCGGCTTCCCCGTGCCCTTGGACTTGAGCAGACACTTGCGGAACTGCAGAGCCTTCTTGTAGAGGGTCTCCGCTCTGCGATATTTGCCCAGGTGAAAGTGAGCGTCCGCGTAATAGACGTACACGTGAAACTTGCTGTAGCCGGGCAGCAAGTCGGCATTGTGCTCGCTGAGCGAGAGCACCAGATTCGTCAGGGAGATCAGGTTGCAGTACAGCGCCTGATCGTAGAGCTGCTTGATCTGCTCGAACAGTCCCGACATGGCTGATATATTCCTCGGGGCCTCGCGACAACAATGTCAAAAGGGAGCGTGAGATTTTCAGAATTTCGCAGAGCGTGACATCGCGCAGGAAACTTTACGAGATTTCTATCTCCATTCAGGAACCCGTTCTCTTCTCCTCCTGCATTTCTGCGTCGGCACTTGAGACCGCGTGAATTGCTCGTCCCTGTTGGAAATATTCGTTTTGTTGTGCTTCAAACCCGCGTAAATATAACCTGAAAGATCCGCCGTGGCCACCGTCGACGCCTCGAATGCGACACGACCTCTGCGGACATCGCGAAACGTCGACACGAACTACGTAGCCGGCATCCACATTTTGCCGATTCGCACGAGATCTACACAGAGTAGGAGATAAATTACCGACCGCGACTGGAAGAAATGGAAGGAAATCTCGTTATGTGTGTCTCAATCGCGTAATGTCTATTCATATTTCTTGAGATACAATTAGATATTACATGACTGAAACGCATATAACGGGATTTTTGCAATTTTTTTTCCAGGTCTGGCCACTTGCGGTCGGTACGAGATGTGTCCGAAAAGCAAATATCGTCCGTGATTATCTCGCAATAAATAATTTCAAGCTCGCAAGCGCCTTGATTCTTGGACGTACAGAATCGCGCTGGATATCTGCTCGTTGGCTAACCGAGCACGGATGGCAAATCGCGGAGATTGAGCGACCACGCGACGATATAGAACACCAATTATTCCCGGAGAGCGATCGCGATTTCTTCCCGTGTTTGTCGCGACCGCGTATCAAAAGAGAATAACACGATACGCGAGTACGGCGCGGGCGTAACAAAAACTCGTTCAGTTGTCGCCGCGCGAATGATCCTGCGTGACCTTGTTTCGCGGAAATTCGAAAAAACGACGTAGCGCTATAGACCGAGCGGCGTAAACAACTCGGCCGAAAGCCGAGCGCCGGTTCCACGAAATGACGTAGCGCCGTAAAAACGCCTGAAAAACACCTCGATCGAAAAACGGTCTATCAGTTAGCGCGGCTCAGTTAGGCTCAGTCGAGCGAGGCGAATGTTTCGCGTGTCTTCGCGTCGCTCGTCGCAACGCGATCGCTTCCTACGAGAATCTCGATCGTCCCGTACGAGCAATGTCGACGTTTGTCAATCGCGTTCTAAGCCAGCGGCACGCGGTACTGTTTTTCTCACTCAATCGCTTACGATCACTTCAAGTACAAGATCGTCGCATGGGGCCTAAAGCCTATCACACAATGCCAGGCAATAGGCAATAGGAATAGAGAATAGAATTTTTGACGCGTTGGATTCGTCGGAAATTTTCTTCCAACCAATCCAACGCGTCAAAAATTCTATTCCCTGTTCCTATTGCCTGTGCTTTCCTATTGTGTGATAGGCTTAACCGTAGCGCGGGAGGCGAACCAAAACTGTGCGAATCTGCGTTACCCACTTGGCAAAGTGCGGCTGAACTTCTCTCTCCGGCTAAACGCGAAACGCTTGCACGACACGCCGACAGAGGGCGGTAAGTCACGTGCGCGCGCGTTGGGCGACACGAAATGTTACTAAATGCGAAGCAATTTTTATTTTTCCGAGAATTAATGCAATTTGCATCGCATCCTACGAGCCGGATATCTAATCGGATTTTCGCGAAGCGGCTTCTACCGCGATTACAACGATCGCTCGTTTATCGCGATGGAAAAGAAGGAAAAAGAGAGAAAATTATCCGCGAGAAGAGACCGGCTTGAAGTTGTCGCAGTTTGACTTCCTTATTTTTGCAACAATGCTTACCTGCCTTGTTCAGTGAGGCGAAGCCGCAAGCCGACGGTCGAATCGAGCCCGTAAGCTGATATTGAAACGTAAAAAACAAAAACTAAAATGCAGGAAGGTAAGCTTTGTCTCTCGCTTGCGCGCGGCTGATTCTCGCGTTGTAATCTTCCCGCGAAACTTGCAGAGAAAGCTCGCGCGGGCACGCAAACCGGCGGCAGGTTCATCGATACGCTGGTCGCACAATGGATGAACCGAACGGGAAGCAATATTCCGTTTCAGCAAGCGGAAGAGGTGCGTAACCGCTTTGCTTCGAGGAGCCGCGAGGAACTTTGCAGTAAACACTCGATTTAACCAACCATGAGGGCCCAACGAGTCGAGAAAGGGGCCCGCTAAATCGAGAATAACCCTGGGGGCCATTTTTCACCATTTTTCGTATTTTTAATGTAAAGTTTCCCGAGGGGAAACACGAAAAGTCAAGACTTATAGAAAATTATATTTTGGTCGGTGACATCGAACTGACGTAATTTTGACTTTTCACCTCTCCCCCAGTGAGAAATGATTCGTCGATCGACGTCGAAATGATGTCGAATCGACGTCAATTCGACGGTGTCGATGTCGATTCGACGTCGATCGACGAATCATTTCTCACTGGGCCTTGGGTTGCTTCGTTTTTTTTCTTTTTTTTCTTGTCAACCCTAGTGTTCTGGTGAACTTGAATCAAACTCTTATCAATGGACAATTAACTTGTCGAACGACACCTGCAGCTTTTGTCAGCGTGGATAAAAATTGTAATTTCTTTTGTCGCTTGACGCGAAAAGGCAGAGACGATTGAATTACATAGCTTGTGTTTCGTCTCGAGTTTTCCACCGGTTGATTTAATCGCCGCTCAACTTTGCTTGATCGGAGTTGGATCAAAGTTGCCGCGAACGAAGGAGATGAATTTCCATGAACGCTTTTGCGCGGGTGTAGCAGGTAGCCGAGAGTTCGAACGCGCAGGCAGACAAGCGGCAAACCCAGCAGAGTCAAGAAAGTGTGATTCAAAGTCTAAAACGGAAACTGAAGGAGAGCCAAGAGGCGGAGGCTTCCTTATCCGCCTCCTTGGAGACGGAGGTGCGCAACAGGGAGGAGATTCAAACCAAGTGAGCCTCGCCTTTTTTTTTGTTCTTTTTCTTTTCCGCCAAGGTGAATCTCTCCTGCATTCTGCGAGTCGACTTTCTTTTTTGGCAACAACAGAGTGAACGCCACTTGGGTGTACATCGAGAATATCACGGAGTATTTCAATTACATCAAAGAGAGCCTCGCCAGCTTTCAGCAGCACCGCGACAATTTGTCCAACTTGTATGATAGCGTGATTTTGAAGCAACAGGAAGCCATCCAAAAGCTGCAGCTGAACGACACGAGGTCGAAAGGCGCGTTTTTATTCGTACATTAAGAAAGTTTTGGTCGTGATCTACATTTGTGCTATTTGTAATTGTTGATTTTGTAATCGCAGATCTGGAGAATCGTGTCGCGCAACTGAAAAATAAGTCGCTACTTCAAGAGGAAAGGTAGTTTTCGTCGTATCCCGATAAATACTTCGCGTAATCAGACGAAAATTTTATTAAAAGTCATCTTTTTAATTAGATTACAAGAGGCAGTGGCGGAGCAGAATAAATTGCGGAAGCAATTGGAAAATTCTGAATACGAGCTGCAGTTGCAAAGAAATGAATTGACGAATGCACATGTCGAGGAAAAGTTGACACTCGTCAAAGTTCGTTGCCTCAGGCATTCTTCGAAGAGATTTTACAAACGTATTTTGCTACGATGTATCTTGACTGGTGGTTTTTCTAATTTAGGAGCAGCAACGGTTGGTCTTAGAACATGAAAATTTACAATCGAGACTGCAGACGATCGAGAAAGAGAAATGCGTCATCGCGAAATCGAGCGTACAACTAGAGAATAAATTGCTACTTGAAGAAAAGAAGTAAGTCATCGCGCCAAACGCAATAAATTGCACGAACTGTAATAATATTAGCTGAATAACTTTTTTTTAGAGTGGAAGAGGCGCTGACGGAGCAAAATAAGTTGAAAAAGCAAATGGAGAATGCCGAACGCGAATTCCATTCTCAGAAAAATGAATTGGCGAACGCACACGCCGAAGAAAAGAAACTGCTTATCCAAGTACGTTAAAAGAAAACATTTTTGTTTTCATTATTTTTCTTCTTTTCATTAATCCATCATATTTTTATTCTGTTAATGTTCATTTCAGAAACAGTTGCAACTAGAACTAGAATCGCAAAGTTTGCAATCACGATTGAGTATGTTAGAGCAAGATAACGGGAATATTACGGAAATAGTCGCGCAAAGAGACGCGCTTATCTCAAAACTTCAGGATGAAGTCTCCAAGTCTACGTAGGTATTTAAATTGATAAAACCTGTTGAATGTTTCGAAATTAAAAATATCTTTCAAATTGCATCCTATCGTTAGACTTATTAAGGTTAATGTGTTTTTTTGTGTGTGTCAGAAATCAACTGGATATGATGATTACGAAATATGAAGAGTTGAACACTGCCTGTGAGGCATTAACGGAGAAGCAAAATATGCGGGAGAATGAATTGCTTACAAAAACAGCAACAGTAAGTTATATTCAGGGTTTTATTTCGTAAACCAGTCTTTTGCCATGACAGATGGATTACCGACCAAAACTGTAGCCAACTCTGGAAAACTGGAAAATATCTCGTTATATATGTTTCAATCGTGTAATATCTAATTATATCTCTCCAAATACAAATAGATATTACATGATTGAAACATATATAACTAGAGTTTTCCATTTTTTCTCAGGTTGGCTACAGTTTCGGCCGGTAATCCATATGGGAAAAGACTGGTTCACGAAATAAAACTCACCCTGTAGAGGCTCGTTTGTTAACTTGGGCTAATATATGATACTAGTCTTTATTAATGTTACTTTAATATTTTCTAATGTTACTTTCTAGATTCAGAATTTAGAGATGATGTTGAAGGCAACAAAGCAAAGGGAGGCAGGTCTTATTAATGACGTAAACAAAATGGACAAAAAATTAACTGACGAAATAAATTATTCCAAGAATCTCGAAAATAAGCTTTCGAACGTGCAGAGGGACTTTCAACTTGCACAAAAACAGAACACTGAGATACAGCAGACTCTAGAGAGAACTAAGAGCACCAACGAGTCTGCCAATATCGACCTGCAGCAGCAAGTGAAGATTCTTCAAAGGGAAAAAGAAGAAATTATGAAACGAGAAAGCCTGAAGGTTAAGGTAATATAAACGAATAAATTTAATATATTAATAAAATCCTCTTCTCACGTTGGATACTCTAAGAATTTCTTAAATTTTCGTTTCTTGAACTTTTACAGAACGCAGAGACTTTGTATGAAAATAAGCAAAGCAAACATGCTGAAGAAGTTTATACTTTGAAGAACAATTATGAAACACGATTAAATGAATTTAGAAAGACCATAGACCACCTAAATGAGGTGATCAATGGCACCAAGAAAGAAACTAGCGTGCTGAACAAATCTTTAACGGAAACAAAAGCGGAGAATATCAGTTTAAAAAGTAATTGCGAGTTTCTCACAAATCGT